>NW_027267426.1:17500-25000 GCF_963676685.1 Mytilus edulis | reverse complement strand
AGCGGGCTACCGCGGGTAAAAGTAAGCGGACGGCCTGCTAGCGGGCTGCCGCGGGTCTCGACGGCTGGGAAGGTACGCGGTCGACCCGCTAGCGGGCTACCGCGGGTAAAGGTACTCGGACGGCCTGCTAGCGGGCTACCACGGGTCTCGACGGCTGGGAAGGTACGCGGTCGACCCGCTAGCGGGCTACCGCGGGTAAAGGTACTCGGACGGCCTGCTAGCGGGCTACCACGGGTCTCGACGGCGGGGAAGGTACGCGGTCGACCCGCTAGCGGGCTACCGCGGGTAAAGGTACTCGGACGGCCTGCTAGCGGGCTACCGCGGGTAAAAGTAAGCGGACGGCCTGCTAGCGGGCTGCCGCGGGTCTCGACGGCTGGGAAGGTACGCGGTCGACCCGCTAGCGGGCTACCGCGGGTAAAGGTACTTGGACGGCCTGCTAGCGGGCTACCACGGCACTCGACGACCGGGAAGGTACGTGGTCGACCTGCTAGCGGGCTACCGCGGATAAAAGGTACGTGGACGGCCTGCTAGCGGGCTACCGCGGGTAAAAGTAAGCGGACGGCCTGCTAGCGGGCTGCCGCGGGTCTCGACGGCTGGGAAGGTACGCGGTCGACCCGCTAGCGGGCTACCGCGGGTAAAGGTACTCGGACGGCCTGCTAGCGGGCTACCACGGGTCTCGACGGCTGGGAAGGTACGCGGTCGACCCGCTAGCGGGCTACCGCGGGTAAAGGTACTCGGACGGCCTGCTAGCGGGCTACCACGGGTCTCGACGGCTGGGAAGGTACGCGGTCGACCCGCTAGCGGGCTACCGCGGGTAAAGGTACTCGGACGGCCTGCTAGCGGGCTACCACGGGTCTCGACGGCGGGGAAGGTACGCGGTCGACCCGCTAGCGGGCTACCGCGGGTAAAGGTACTCGGACGGCCTGCTAGCGGGCTACCGCGGGTAAAAGTAAGCGGACGGCCTGCTAGCGGGCTGCCGCGGGTCTCGACGGCTGGGAAGGTACGCGGTCGACCCGCTAGCGGGCTACCGCGGGTAAAGGTACTCGGACGGCCTGCTAGCGGGCTACCACGGGTCTCGACGGCTGGGAAGGTACGCGGTCGACCCGCTAGCGGGCTACCGCGGGTAAAGGTACTCGGACGGCCTGCTAGCGGGCTACCGCGGGTAAAAGTAAGCGGACGGCCTGCTAGCGGGCTGCCGCGGGTCTCGACGGCTGGGAAGGTACGCGGTCGACCCGCTAGCGGGCTACCGCGGGTAAAGGTACTTGGACGGCCTGCTAGCGGGCTACCACGGCACTCGACGACCGGGAAGGTACGTGGTCGACCTGCTAGCGGGCTACCACGGGTAAAAGGTACGTGGTCGGCCTGCTAGCGGGCTACCACGGGGAAAGGTACGTGGCTGGCTGGCCGGCCTGCTAGCGGGCTACCACGGGGAAAGGTACGTGGCAGGCCGACCACGTACCTTTACCCGCGGTCGAGACCCGCGGTAGCCCGCTAGCAGGCTTACCAAGTGGCCACAGAGAGGTATTGTGCCCATTATAAGGGCCACCGTGCCGTTTTCAGCTCCAGAGACAAGCCCTACAGCTTGTCTCTGGGACCTTATATGGTCCGCGTTGGAGCATATATGGTCCGGGCTGGACCATATATGAACCAAACCTCTCTCTGACGCGACTTGTTGGACCATCGAAGGTCCAACGGATCTCTCTCTGTGGACCATATAAGGTGCACGGTGGGCCTTAAATGGTCCGCGGTGTACCTTCCAATACAATACATGTCTTTTTTTCTTTTTCCTCAAAGCATAAACCAGCCGTAGACCGTCCCCAGCCGGTTTGAGAAATGGTGAGGGTGCAAGTAGAGTACAGCGGGACTCTAGCGGGTCTCGATAACTACCGGGTTAGGGTTAGGGTTAGGGTTAGGGTTAGGGTTAGGGTTAGGGTTAGGGTTAGGGTTAGGGTTAGGGTTAGGGTTAGGGTTAGGGTTAGGGTTAGGGTTAGGGTTAGGGTTAGGGTTAGGGTTAGGGTTAGGGTTAGGGTTAGGGTTAGGGTTAGGGTTAGGGTTAGGGTTAGGGTTAGGGTTAGGGTTAGGGTTAGGGTTAGGGTTAGGGTTAGGGTTAGGGTTAGGGTTAGGGTTAGGGCTAGGGTTAGGGCTAGGGCTAAGGCTAGGGTTAGGGTTAGGGCTAAGGCTAGGGTTAGGGTTAGGGTTTGGGTTAGGGTTAGGGCTAGGGCTAAGGCTAGGGTTAGGGTTAGGGCTAAGGCTAGGATTAGGGTTAGGGTTAGGGTTAGGGTTAGGGTTAGGGTTAGGGTTAGGGTTAGGGTTAGGCTTAGGCTTAGGCTTAGCACCCACTGTAACCCTAGCTTATGTCCTGACAACCCTAGTTCAAACCTTCGCGAAGGTGTCGAACGCAAGCACACGGCCGATCAAGAGGGTGTACGATGCCTGCCTTCGTTACCTGAAATTTTATCGTATCATGGAGAGACCTGCTGTAATATTCTTACGTGCGGCTTCCCGATGACAAAAAAAAATTGTTGAGACATACTTTTTGACTGGGGTATAGTTGACCGAGACACTTACGTTCGGCTTCCCGATGAAAAAATTCCCCAGGGTCAACATTTTTTACCGACGATAAAGTGGGCCGAGAGACCCGCGGTAGTCCGCCCGCATCTAACGTGCGACACCTCGATGAAAATTTCACCCTCGTAAAATTTTTTTACCGAGGGTATAGTTTGCCGGCCTCGATGGTCGAGAGACCCGCGGTAGCCCGTCCGCGTCTAACGTGCGACACCTCGATGAAAATTTCACCCTCGTAAAAATTTTTTACCGAGGGTATAGTTTGCCGGCCTCGATGGTCGAGAGACCCGCGGTAGCCCGTCCGCGTCTAACGTGCGACACCTCGATGAAAATTTCACCCTCGTAAAAAATTTTTACCGAGGGTATAGTTTGCCGGCCTCGATGGTCGAGAGACCCGCGGTAGCCCGTCCGCGTCTAACGTGCGACACCTCGATGAAAATTTCACCCTCGTAAAAATTTTTTACCGAGGGTATAGTCTGCCGGCCTCGATGGTCGAGAGACCCGCGGTAGCCCGTCCGCGTCTAACGTGCGACACCTCGATGAAAATTTCACCCTCGTAAAAAATTTTTACCGAGGGTATAGTCTGCCGGCCTCGATGGTCGAGAGACCCGCGGTAGCCCGTCCGCGTCTAACGTGCGACACCTCGATGAAAATTTCACCCTCGTAAAATTTTTTTACCGAGGGTATAGTCTGCCGGCCTCGATGGTCGAGAGACCCGCGGTAGCCCGTCCGCGTCTAACGTGCGACACCTCGATGAAAATTTCACCCTCGTAAAAAATTTTTACCGAGGGTATAGTCTGCCGGCCTCGATGGTCGAGAGACCCGCGGTAGCCCGTCCGCGTCTAACGTGCGACACCTCGATGAAAATTTCACCCTCGTAAAAATTTTTTACCGAGGGTATAGTCTGCCGGCCTCGATGGTCGAGAGACCCGCGGTAGCCCGTCCGCGTCTAACGTGCGACACCTCGATGAAAATTTCACCCTCGTAAAAATTTTTTACCGAGGGTATAGTCTGCCGGCCTCGATGGTCGAGAGACCCGCGGTAGCCCGTCCGCGTCTAACGTGCGACACCTCGATGAAAATTTCACCCTCGTAAAAATTTTTTACCGAGGGTATAATAGTCTGCCGGCCTCGATGGTCGAGAGACCCGCGGTAGCCCGTCCGCGTCTAACGTGCGACACCTCGATGAAAATTTCACCCTCGTAAAAATTTTTTACCGAGGGTATAATAGTCTGCCGGCCTCGATGGTCGAGAGACCCGCGGTAGCCCGTCCGCGTCTAACGTGCGACACCTCGATGAAAATTTCACCCTCGTAAAAATTTTTTACCGAGGGTATAATAGTCTGCCGGCCTCGATGGTCGAGAGACCCGCGGTAGCCCGTCCGCGTCTAACGTGCGACACCTCGATGAAAATTTCACCCTCGTAAAAATTTTTTACCGAGGGTATAATAGTCTGCCGGCCTCGATGGTCGAGAGACCCGCGGTAGCCCGTCCGCGTCTAACGTGCGACACCTCGATGAAAATTTCACCCTCGTAAAAATTTTTTACCGAGGGTATAGTCTGCCGGCCTCGATGGTCGAGAGACCCGCGGTAGCCCGTCCGCGTCTAACGTGCGACACCTCGATGAAAATTTCACCCTCGTAAAAATTTTTTACCGAGGGTATAATAGTCTGCCGGCCTCGATGGTCGAGAGACCCGCGGTAGCCCGTCCGCGTCTAACGTGCGACACCTCGATGAAAATTTCACCCTCGTAAAAATTTTTTACCGAGGGTATAGTCTGCCGGCCTCGATGGTCGAGAGACCCGCGGTAGCCCGTTCGCGTCTAACGTGCGACACCTCGATGAAAATTTCACCCTCGTAAAATTTTTTTACCGAGGGTATAGTTTGCCGGCCTCGATGGTCGAGAGACCCGCGGTAGCCCGTCCGCGTCTAACGTGCGACACCTCGATGAAAATTTCACCCTCGTAAAAATTTTTTACCGAGGGTATAGTCTGCCGGCCTCGATGGTCGAGAGACCCGCGGTAGCCCGTCCGCGTCTAACGTGCGACACCTCGATGAAAATTTCACCCTCGTAAAATTTTTTTACCGAGGGTATAGTTTGCCGGCCTCGATGGTCGAGAGACCCGCGGTAGCCCGTCCGCGTCTAACGTGCGACACCTCGATGAAAATTTCACCCTCGTAAAAATTTTTTACCGAGGGTATAATAGTCTGCCGGCCTCGATGGTCGAGAGACCCGCGGTAGCCCGTCCGCGTCTAACGTGCGACACCTCGATGAAAATTTCACCCTCGTAAAAATTTTTTACCGAGGGTATAATAGTCTGCCGGCCTCGATGGTCGAGAGACCCGCGGTAGCCCGTTCGCGTCTAACGTGCGACACCTCGATGAAAATTTCACCCTCGTAAAATTTTTTTACCGAGGGTATAGTTGGCCGGCCTCGATGGTCGAGAGACCCGCGGTAGCCCGTCCGCGTCTAACGTGCGACACCTCGATGAAAATTTCACCCTCGTAAAAATTTTTTACCGAGGGTATAGTTTGCCGGCCTCGATGGTCGAGAGACCCGCGGTAGCCCGTCCGCGTCTAACGTGCGACACCTCGATGAAAATTTCACCCTCGTAAAATTTTTTTACCGAGGGTATAGTTTGCCGGCCTCGATGGTCGAGAGACCCGCGGTAGCCCGTCCGCGTCTAACGTGCGACACCTCGATGAAAATTTCACCCTCGTAAAAATTTTTTACCGAGGGTATAGTCTGCCGGCCTCGATGGTCGAGAGACCCGCGGTAGCCCGTTCGCGTCTAACGTGCGACACCTCGATGAAAATTTCACCCTCGTAAAATTTTTTTACCGAGGGTATAGTTTGCCGGCCTCGATGGTCGAGAGACCCGCGGTAGCCCGTCCGCGTCTAACGTGCGACACCTCGATGAAAATTTCACCCTCGTAAAATTTTTTTACCGAGGGTATAGTTTGCCGGCCTCGATGGTCGAGAGACCCGCGGTAGCCCGTTCGCGTCTAACGTGCGACACCTCGATGAAAATTTCACCCTCGTAAAAAATTTTTACCGAGGGTATAGTTTGCCGGCCTCGATGGTCGAGAGACCCGCGGTAGCCCGTTCGCGTCTAACGTGCGACACCTCGATGAAAATTTCACCCTCGTAAAATTTTTTTACCGAGGGTGTAGTTTGCCGGCCTCGATGGTCGAGAGACCCGCGGTAGCCCGTTCGCGTCTAACGTGCGACACCTCGATGAAAATTTCACCCTCGTAAAAAATTTTTACCGAGGGTATAGTTTGCCGGCCTCGATGGTCGAGAGACCCGCGGTAGCCCGTTCGCGTCTAACGTGCGACACCTCGATGAAAATTTCACCCTCGTAAAAAATTTTTTACCGAGGGTATAGTTTGCCGGCCTCGATGGTCGAGAGACCCGCGGTAGCCCGTTCGCGTCTAACGTGCGACACCTCGATGAAAATTTCACCCTCGTAAAAATTTTTTACCGAGGGTATAGTTTGCCGGCCTCGATGGTCGAGAGACCCGCGGTAGCCCGTCCGCGTCTAACGTGCGACACCTCGATGAAAATTTCACCCTCGTAAAAATTTTTTACCGAGGGTATAGTTTGCCGGCCTCGATGGTCGAGAGACCCGCGGTAGCCCGTTCGCGTCTAACGTGCGACACCTCGATGAAAATTTCACCCTCGTAAAAAATTTTTACCGAGGGTATAGTTTGCCGGCCTCGATGGTCGAGAGACCCGCGGTAGCCCGTTCGCGTCTAACGTGCGACACCTCGATGAAAATTTCACCCTCGTAAAAATTTTTTACCGAGGGTATAGTTTGCCGGCCTCGATGGTCGAGAGACCCGCGGTAGCCCGTCCGCGTCTAACGTGCGACACCTCGATGAAAATTTCACCCTCGTAAAAAATTTTTACCGAGGGTATAGTTTGCCGGCCTCGATGGTCGAGAGACCCGCGGTAGCCCGTCCGCGTCTAACGTGCGACACCTCGATGAAAATTTCACCCTCGTAAAAAATTTTTACCGAGGGTATAGTTGGCCGGCCTCGATGGTCGAGAGACCCGCGGTAGCCCGTCCGCGTCTAACGTGCGACACCTCGATGAAAATTTCACCCTCGTAAAAAATTTTTCACCGAGGGTATAGTTGGCCGGCCTCGATGGTCGAGAGACCCGCGGTAGCCCGTCCGCGTCTAACGTGCGACACCTCGATGAAAATTTCACCCTCGTAAAAATTTTTTCACCGAGGGTATAGTTGGCCGGCCTCGATGGTCGAGAGACCCGCGGTAGCCCGTCCGCGTCTAACGTGCGACACCTCGATGAAAATTTCACCCTCGTAAAAATTTTTTCACCGAGGGTATAGTTGGCCGGCCTCGATGGTCGAGAGACCCGCGGTAGCCCGTCCGCGTCTAACGTGCGACACCTCGATGAAAATTTCACCCTCGTAAAAAATTTTTACCGAGGGTATAGTTTGCCGGCCTCGATGGTCGAGAGACCCGCGGTAGCCCGTCCGCGTCTAACGTGCGACACCTCGATGAAAATTTCACCCTCGTAAAAAATTTTTACCGAGGGTATAGTTGGCCGGCCTCGATGGTCGAGAGACCCGCGGTAGCCCGTCCGCGTCTAACGTGCGACACCTCGATGAAAATTTCACCCTCGTAAAAAATTTTTCACCGAGGGTATAGTTGGCCGGCCTCGATGGTCGAGAGACCCGCGGTAGCCCGTCCGCGTCTAACGTGCGACACCTCGATGAAAATTTCACCCTCGTAAAAATTTTTTCACCGAGGGTATAGTTGGCCGGCCTCGATGGTCGAGAGACCCGCGGTAGCCCGTCCGCGTCTAACGTGCGACACCTCGATGAAAATTTCACCCTCGTAAAAATTTTTTCACCGAGGGTATAGTTGGCCGGCCTCGATGGTCGAGAGACCCGCGGTAGCCCGTCCGCG
>NW_027267426.1:0-7500 GCF_963676685.1 Mytilus edulis | reverse complement strand
GCGGGCTACCACGGGTAAAAGTAAGCGGACGGCCTGCTAGCGGGCTACCGCGGCTCTCGACGGCGGGGAAGGTACGCGGTCGGCCTGCTAGCGGGCTACCGCGGATAAAAGGTACGTGGACGGCCTGCTAGCGGGCTACCGCGGGTAAAAGTAAGCGGACGGCCTGCTAGCGGGCTGCCGCGGGTCTCGACGGCTGGGAAGGTACGCGGTCGACCCGCTAGCGGGCTACCGCGGGTAAAGGTACTCGGACGGCCTGCTAGCGGGCTACCACGGGTCTCGACGGCTGGGAAGGTACGCGGTCGACCCGCTAGCGGGCTACCGCGGGTAAAGGTACTCGGACGGCCTGCTAGCGGGCTACCACGGGTCTCGACGGCGGGAAGGTACGCGGTCGACCCGCTAGCGGGCTACCGCGGGTAAAGGTACTCGGACGGCCTGCTAGCGGGCTACCGCGGGTAAAAGTAAGCGGACGGCCTGCTAGCGGGCTGCCGCGGGTCTCGACGGCTGGGAAGGTACGCGGTCGACCCGCTAGCGGGCTACCGCGGGTAAAGGTACTTGGACGGCCTGCTAGCGGGCTACCACGGCACTCGACGACCGGGAAGGTACGTGGTCGACCTGCTAGCGGGCTACCGCGGATAAAAGGTACGTGGACGGCCTGCTAGCGGGCTACCGCGGGTAAAAGTAAGCGGACGGCCTGCTAGCGGGCTGCCGCGGGTCTCGACGGCTGGGAAGGTACGCGGTCGACCCGCTAGCGGGCTACCGCGGGTAAAGGTACTCGGACGGCCTGCTAGCGGGCTACCACGGGTCTCGACGGCTGGGAAGGTACGCGGTCGACCCGCTAGCGGGCTACCGCGGGTAAAGGTACTCGGACGGCCTGCTAGCGGGCTACCACGGGTCTCGACGGCTGGGAAGGTACGCGGTCGACCCGCTAGCGGGCTACCGCGGGTAAAGGTACTCGGACGGCCTGCTAGCGGGCTACCACGGGTCTCGACGGCGGGGAAGGTACGCGGTCGACCCGCTAGCGGGCTACCGCGGGTAAAGGTACTCGGACGGCCTGCTAGCGGGCTACCGCGGGTAAAAGTAAGCGGACGGCCTGCTAGCGGGCTGCCGCGGGTCTCGACGGCTGGGAAGGTACGCGGTCGACCCGCTAGCGGGCTACCGCGGGTAAAGGTACTCGGACGGCCTGCTAGCGGGCTACCACGGGTCTCGACGGCTGGGAAGGTACGCGGTCGACCCGCTAGCGGGCTACCGCGGGTAAAGGTACTCGGACGGCCTGCTAGCGGGCTACCGCGGGTAAAAGTAAGCGGACGGCCTGCTAGCGGGCTGCCGCGGGTCTCGACGGCTGGGAAGGTACGCGGTCGACCCGCTAGCGGGCTACCGCGGGTAAAGGTACTTGGACGGCCTGCTAGCGGGCTACCACGGCACTCGACGACCGGGAAGGTACGTGGTCGACCTGCTAGCGGGCTACCACGGGTAAAAGGTACGTGGTCGGCCTGCTAGCGGGCTACCACGGGGAAAGGTACGTGGCTGGCTGGCCGGCCTGCTAGCGGGCTACCACGGGGAAAGGTACGTGGCAGGCCGACCACGTACCTTTACCCGCGGTCGAGACCCGCGGTAGCCCGCTAGCAGGCTTACCAAGTGGCCACAGAGAGGTATTGTGCCATTATAAGGGCCACCGTGCCGTTTTCAGCTCCAGAGACAAGCCCTACAGCTTGTCTCTGGGACCTTATATGGTCCGCGTTGGAGCATATATGGTCCGGGCTGGACCATATATGAACCAAACCTCTCTCTGACGCGACTTGTTGGACCATCGAAGGTCCAACGGATCTCTCTCTGTGGACCATATAAGGTGCACGGTGGGCCTTAAATGGTCCGCGGTGTACCTTCCAATACAATACATGTCTTTTTTTCTTTTTCCTCAAAGCATAAACCAGCCGTAGACCGTCCCCAGCCGGTTTGAGAAATGGTGAGGGTGCAAGTAGAGTACAGCGGGACTCTAGCGGGTCTCGATAACTACCGGGTTAGGGTTAGGGTTAGGGTTAGGGTTAGGGTTAGGGTTAGGGTTAGGGTTAGGGTTAGGGTTAGGGTTAGGGTTAGGGTTAGGGTTAGGGTTAGGGTTAGGGTTAGGGTTAGGGTTAGGGTTAGGGTTAGGGTTAGGGTTAGGGTTAGGGTTAGGGTTAGGGTTAGGGTTAGGGTTAGGGTTAGGGTTAGGGTTAGGGTTAGGGTTAGGGTTAGGGTTAGGGTTAGGGTTAGGGTTAGGGCTAGGGTTAGGGCTAGGGCTAAGGCTAGGGTTAGGGTTAGGGCTAAGGCTAGGGTTAGGGTTAGGGTTTGGGTTAGGGTTAGGGCTAGGGCTAAGGCTAGGGTTAGGGTTAGGGCTAAGGCTAGGATTAGGGTTAGGGTTAGGGTTAGGGTTAGGGTTAGGGTTAGGGTTAGGGTTAGGGTTAGGCTTAGGCTTAGGCTTAGCACCCACTGTAACCCTAGCTTATGTCCTGACAACCCTAGTTCAAACCTTCGCGAAGGTGTCGAACGCAAGCACACGGCCGATCAAGAGGGTGTACGATGCCTGCCTTCGTTACCTGAAATTTTATCGTATCATGGAGAGACCTGCTGTAATATTCTTACGTGCGGCTTCCCGATGACAAAAAAAAATTGTTGAGACATACTTTTTGACTGGGGTATAGTTGACCGAGACACTTACGTTCGGCTTCCCGATGAAAAAATTCCCCAGGGTCAACATTTTTTACCGACGATAAAGTGGCCGAGAGACCCGCGGTAGTCCGCCCGCATCTAACGTGCGACACCTCGATGAAAATTTCACCCTCGTAAAATTTTTTTACCGAGGGTATAGTTTGCCGGCCTCGATGGTCGAGAGACCCGCGGTAGCCCGTCCGCGTCTAACGTGCGACACCTCGATGAAAATTTCACCCTCGTAAAAATTTTTTACCGAGGGTATAGTTTGCCGGCCTCGATGGTCGAGAGACCCGCGGTAGCCCGTCCGCGTCTAACGTGCGACACCTCGATGAAAATTTCACCCTCGTAAAAAATTTTTACCGAGGGTATAGTTTGCCGGCCTCGATGGTCGAGAGACCCGCGGTAGCCCGTCCGCGTCTAACGTGCGACACCTCGATGAAAATTTCACCCTCGTAAAAATTTTTTACCGAGGGTATAGTCTGCCGGCCTCGATGGTCGAGAGACCCGCGGTAGCCCGTCCGCGTCTAACGTGCGACACCTCGATGAAAATTTCACCCTCGTAAAAATTTTTACCGAGGGTATAGTCTGCCGGCCTCGATGGTCGAGAGACCCGCGGTAGCCCGTCCGCGTCTAACGTGCGACACCTCGATGAAAATTTCACCCTCGTAAAATTTTTTTACCGAGGGTATAGTCTGCCGGCCTCGATGGTCGAGAGACCCGCGGTAGCCCGTCCGCGTCTAACGTGCGACACCTCGATGAAAATTTCACCCTCGTAAAAAATTTTTACCGAGGGTATAGTCTGCCGGCCTCGATGGTCGAGAGACCCGCGGTAGCCCGTCCGCGTCTAACGTGCGACACCTCGATGAAAATTTCACCCTCGTAAAAATTTTTTACCGAGGGTATAGTCTGCCGGCCTCGATGGTCGAGAGACCCGCGGTAGCCCGTCCGCGTCTAACGTGCGACACCTCGATGAAAATTTCACCCTCGTAAAAATTTTTTACCGAGGGTATAGTCTGCCGGCCTCGATGGTCGAGAGACCCGCGGTAGCCCGTCCGCGTCTAACGTGCGACACCTCGATGAAAATTTCACCCTCGTAAAAATTTTTTACCGAGGGTATAATAGTCTGCCGGCCTCGATGGTCGAGAGACCCGCGGTAGCCCGTCCGCGTCTAACGTGCGACACCTCGATGAAAATTTCACCCTCGTAAAAATTTTTTACCGAGGGTATAATAGTCTGCCGGCCTCGATGGTCGAGAGACCCGCGGTAGCCCGTCCGCGTCTAACGTGCGACACCTCGATGAAAATTTCACCCTCGTAAAAATTTTTTACCGAGGGTATAATAGTCTGCCGGCCTCGATGGTCGAGAGACCCGCGGTAGCCCGTCCGCGTCTAACGTGCGACACCTCGATGAAAATTTCACCCTCGTAAAAATTTTTTACCGAGGGTATAATAGTCTGCCGGCCTCGATGGTCGAGAGACCCGCGGTAGCCCGTCCGCGTCTAACGTGCGACACCTCGATGAAAATTTCACCCTCGTAAAAATTTTTTACCGAGGGTATAGTCTGCCGGCCTCGATGGTCGAGAGACCCGCGGTAGCCCGTCCGCGTCTAACGTGCGACACCTCGATGAAAATTTCACCCTCGTAAAAATTTTTTACCGAGGGTATAATAGTCTGCCGGCCTCGATGGTCGAGAGACCCGCGGTAGCCCGTCCGCGTCTAACGTGCGACACCTCGATGAAAATTTCACCCTCGTAAAAATTTTTTACCGAGGGTATAGTCTGCCGGCCTCGATGGTCGAGAGACCCGCGGTAGCCCGTTCGCGTCTAACGTGCGACACCTCGATGAAAATTTCACCCTCGTAAAATTTTTTTACCGAGGGTATAGTTTGCCGGCCTCGATGGTCGAGAGACCCGCGGTAGCCCGTCCGCGTCTAACGTGCGACACCTCGATGAAAATTTCACCCTCGTAAAAATTTTTTACCGAGGGTATAGTCTGCCGGCCTCGATGGTCGAGAGACCCGCGGTAGCCCGTCCGCGTCTAACGTGCGACACCTCGATGAAAATTTCACCCTCGTAAAATTTTTTTACCGAGGGTATAGTTTGCCGGCCTCGATGGTCGAGAGACCCGCGGTAGCCCGTCCGCGTCTAACGTGCGACACCTCGATGAAAATTTCACCCTCGTAAAAATTTTTTACCGAGGGTATAATAGTCTGCCGGCCTCGATGGTCGAGAGACCCGCGGTAGCCCGTCCGCGTCTAACGTGCGACACCTCGATGAAAATTTCACCCTCGTAAAAATTTTTTACCGAGGGTATAATAGTCTGCCGGCCTCGATGGTCGAGAGACCCGCGGTAGCCCGTTCGCGTCTAACGTGCGACACCTCGATGAAAATTTCACCCTCGTAAAATTTTTTTACCGAGGGTATAGTTGGCCGGCCTCGATGGTCGAGAGACCCGCGGTAGCCCGTCCGCGTCTAACGTGCGACACCTCGATGAAAATTTCACCCTCGTAAAAATTTTTTACCGAGGGTATAGTTTGCCGGCCTCGATGGTCGAGAGACCCGCGGTAGCCCGTCCGCGTCTAACGTGCGACACCTCGATGAAAATTTCACCCTCGTAAAATTTTTTTACCGAGGGTATAGTTTGCCGGCCTCGATGGTCGAGAGACCCGCGGTAGCCCGTCCGCGTCTAACGTGCGACACCTCGATGAAAATTTCACCCTCGTAAAAATTTTTTACCGAGGGTATAGTCTGCCGGCCTCGATGGTCGAGAGACCCGCGGTAGCCCGTTCGCGTCTAACGTGCGACACCTCGATGAAAATTTCACCCTCGTAAAATTTTTTTACCGAGGGTATAGTTTGCCGGCCTCGATGGTCGAGAGACCCGCGGTAGCCCGTCCGCGTCTAACGTGCGACACCTCGATGAAAATTTCACCCTCGTAAAATTTTTTTACCGAGGGTATAGTTTGCCGGCCTCGATGGTCGAGAGACCCGCGGTAGCCCGTTCGCGTCTAACGTGCGACACCTCGATGAAAATTTCACCCTCGTAAAAAATTTTTACCGAGGGTATAGTTTGCCGGCCTCGATGGTCGAGAGACCCGCGGTAGCCCGTTCGCGTCTAACGTGCGACACCTCGATGAAAATTTCACCCTCGTAAAATTTTTTTACCGAGGGTGTAGTTTGCCGGCCTCGATGGTCGAGAGACCCGCGGTAGCCCGTTCGCGTCTAACGTGCGACACCTCGATGAAAATTTCACCCTCGTAAAAAATTTTTACCGAGGGTATAGTTTGCCGGCCTCGATGGTCGAGAGACCCGCGGTAGCCCGTTCGCGTCTAACGTGCGACACCTCGATGAAAATTTCACCCTCGTAAAAAATTTTTTACCGAGGGTATAGTTTGCCGGCCTCGATGGTCGAGAGACCCGCGGTAGCCCGTTCGCGTCTAACGTGCGACACCTCGATGAAAATTTCACCCTCGTAAAAATTTTTTACCGAGGGTATAGTTTGCCGGCCTCGATGGTCGAGAGACCCGCGGTAGCCCGTCCGCGTCTAACGTGCGACACCTCGATGAAAATTTCACCCTCGTAAAAATTTTTTACCGAGGGTATAGTTTGCCGGCCTCGATGGTCGAGAGACCCGCGGTAGCCCGTTCGCGTCTAACGTGCGACACCTCGATGAAAATTTCACCCTCGTAAAAAATTTTTACCGAGGGTATAGTTTGCCGGCCTCGATGGTCGAGAGACCCGCGGTAGCCCGTTCGCGTCTAACGTGCGACACCTCGATGAAAATTTCACCCTCGTAAAAAATTTTTACCGAGGGTATAGTTTGCCGGCCTCGATGGTCGAGAGACCCGCGGTAGCCCGTCCGCGTCTAACGTGCGACACCTCGATGAAAATTTCACCCTCGTAAAAAATTTTTACCGAGGGTATAGTTGGCCGGCCTCGATGGTCGAGAGACCCGCGGTAGCCCGTCCGCGTCTAACGTGCGACACCTCGATGAAAATTTCACCCTCGTAAAAAATTTTTCACCGAGGGTATAGTTGGCCGGCCTCGATGGTCGAGAGACCCGCGGTAGCCCGTCCGCGTCTAACGTGCGACACCTCGATGAAAATTTCACCCTCGTAAAAATTTTTTCACCGAGGGTATAGTTGGCCGGCCTCGATGGTCGAGAGACCCGCGGTAGCCCGTCCGCGTCTAACGTGCGACACCTCGATGAAAATTTCACCCTCGTAAAAATTTTTTCACCGAGGGTATAGTTGGCCGGCCTCGATGGTCGAGAGACCCGCGGTAGCCCGTCCGCGTCTAACGTGCGACACCTCGATGAAAATTTCACCCTCGTAAAAAATTTTTCACCGAGGGTATAGTTTGCCGGCCTCGATGGTCGAGAGACCCGCGGTAGCCCGTCCGCGTCTAACGTGCGACACCTCGATGAAAATTTCACCCTCGTAAAAAATTTTTACCGAGGGTATAGTTGGCCGGCCTCGATGGTCGAGAGACCCGCGGTAGCCCGTCCGCGTCTAACGTGCGACACCTCGATGAAAATTTCACCCTCGTAAAAAATTTTTCACCGAGGGTATAGTTGGCCGGCCTCGATGGTCGAGAGACCCGCGGTAGCCCGTCCGCGTCTAACGTGCGACACCTCGATGAAAATTTCACCCCTCGTAAAAAATTTTTCACCGAGGGTATAGTTGGCCGGCCTCGATGGTCAGACTCAGTACCGCGGTAGCCCGTCCGCGTCTAACGTGCGACACCTCGATGAAAATTTCACAACCCTCGTTAAAATTTTTTCACCGAGGGTATAGTTGGCCGGCCTCGATGGTC
>NW_027267425.1:0-30187 GCF_963676685.1 Mytilus edulis | reverse complement strand
GATGCCCTATCCGCACTATCATTTTATATGTTCAGTGGACCGTGAAAATGGGGTAAAATTTCTAATTCGGAATTAAAATTAAAAAGATCATATCATAGGGAACATGTGTACTAAGTTTCAAGTTGATTAGATTTCAACTTCATCAAAAACTTCCTCGACCAAAAGCTTAAATCTAAAGCGGGACAGACGAACGGACGAACAGACGAACGAACGCACAGACCAGAAAACAAAATGCCCATAAATACACATCATTCAGATACATCTTAAATGCGCAAAATTACTTGACTGAACCTAACGCACATGCATAAATCAGACAAATAATGCAAATGAACCATGCGCCTGAAGTCATTTAGATACAATGCTTTGCAAGCTTGCATTATAATGTCTTTAGAGTTTTTATTATCAAAATAACACCTGAACTCAATCTAACATTCAAAATTACCTTATTCGATTGTGATGGAGTTTTAATAGCACATAATGTTTGGACATTTATGATAATTTAACCCTAAAATTTGTTTTCATTGAAATTATTCCGTGAAGTGTGAAATATTGGCAACATTTACAAACATCTTAATTTAATTATTTACAAAGCAACAATCCCGGCGATATTTATTTGTTAAGTCGTCGAAAAGTTATGCCCATTGGCCTCGCCATATACATTTAACAATGCACATTATCGTTATGATATTTCGCGAAAATATTTCGTGCTTCCATATAAAAAGACGTAAATATTTTGTGATTCCATAAAACAAAAATGAATATATTGTACATGTACAATTTACATGCGCCCATGAAAATGATATAATTGTAACATCATTATTCTATATCAACAGTTAATAATAAGATAAAACAGCATAAATATGTCATGCTTCCTAATAAGATAACAAACATAAATGCAACGTTATTTCAAATAAAATAAAATATCGTAAATACATTGTATATCATGCTTCCAAATAAATCAAAATAATTAATAGTATATAATTAGTGCTTCCAAGAAAAAATAAATGCAACGTGCTTCCATGAAAAAAAAAAAACATAACGTAATCATGGTGAGCTTCGATAACAAAAGAGTAACGTACATATATAGTGCTTCCATAAAAAAAAAATAACGAATATATGTCATGCTTCGAATAAATTTTGCGGAGAAATTATCCATGCAGGATTGCACCAATTCTACATACATTCGCAGTAGTTTCCGGTATAACCATGAGGACATATACAGTAACTGCAACTCGCATCTCCACATATACCCGCGTTTTCACAAATACTCCACGGGTTCGCTGTAATACATGCACATGTTATATGTCTTCTTATTAAACAACTTACCTTTAATACAATTTTGAATCTTTAGAATATGTATTGTAAAATTAATTGCTGATTTTAATTTTAAAGTTTTGAAATGAGATTATGTTTCTCGTAACCGATGTTCTCATTGTCCTTTCAAAGATTTATACCGAATGCGTATTATCAACCCCTTCTTTATAAAAATGCGCAACATGATGGGATTTTAGTATGTACATGTACTGAGGTTTGAATTACGATTTAAGCTAATGTAGCATTTTATATAGAGGTTCACGAAAATCGATGACAAGTTAACTACAATGTAAACATTAACGAATATGCATTATCAAATCGGCTGCAAAGAGCGGATTTTGAAATAGTCCTTAGTAGGAACAGAAAGTTTTAGGAACTAATTTGATATTCAAAACTAATGAAGTAAAAATAAGTTGTTGATGTGCCTTTTTTAGCTGACTATGCGGTATAGGTTTTTCTCCTTGTTGAAGGTAGTACGGTTTAAAGAGTGTAGTTTTTTTTAAATAAGAAAATCTTGGAAATCATTATGCAACATTGAAGTAAAGAAATATTGTATGATTGCCAATGACAGAACAGTTAATTATATATAAAACAAAGAAGATGTGGTATGATTGTCAATGAGACAACTGTCCACAAGAGAGACAAAATAACACAGAAATTAACAACTAAGGTCACCGCAAAGCCAATACTGCATAGTCAGCTATAACAGGCCCCGAAATGACAATGTAAAACAATTCAAACGAGAAAACTAACGGCCTAATTTTGGTAAAGAAATCAACGAAAAAACAAATATGTAACAAATAAACAAACGACAACCACTGAATTACAGGCTCCTGACTTAAGGTCCTTTTACAGCATTCCACGACGAAGAAAACCTCATACAATAAATGTTACAGTCACTAATTACAAGTTGGATTTTTTTTATTAAAGAAAACAAGTATTTTTCAAATTATATTTCACTGTGACTGTGTCGGTCAAAGTTTAAGTATTGAAATGCGACCAAACTACATGTAATACGTAGTATCTACACAGAAGAACGTGAAATAAAATAAGATAAAATAAATCATTTTGTTGTAATTTATATTTTACAAGTAGTTACTGGTCATCATTTTTACGATTGCTTTGAAAAATACTATGGCGTTTGAGTAATTAAATTATTTCGTATATGTTTCTTAACTTCGAAATAAGATGTACATTATACATATACATTGTATATCCGAATCGCTTATATAATGAAAAACGAAAAGACTTTGCTAACAGTATTGTCTCCATGAAAGGGGAGTAATTCGAGTAAACTTACAAATCAAAAGTCTATAGAATGTAACAATGTTTTAAGAATGGTATTATTATGAAGCAACCATTTAACTTTGTAAAAAAAGGGGGGAAAGGGGGTCTTATGGTTTCTTCTTTAAGCCAGACTGATATGTTATTTTTGTTTTTTGCGACGTTTTCAATCAAATTATTTTTTCCAAATTTAACCATATATAAGGTATGGCCATAATCTGCATTCAGAATATTTTTTGGACATCTTCCTATTGAAAATATTTTCATCATTAAATTAGGGATCGTAAAAAAATTTACGAAAAAAATATACCCCCCCCCTTTTTTGAAGTAAAATGATCATGTCTTGTGAATACCAGTAGATCTAATATACTTACATGCGCAACACACATAAATTCATTCCTATTATTTGAATAATTTATCTTGTTTTTTCACAAATAAATATTCTACACTATTGAACACTTACAAAATGATTGTACCGCTCCAATCCATGTTAATAATAATATCAGTTTGTTTAATTCCATTCTGTTGTGGACAGCTTATGAAATTCAAAATGTTTCGGTCGCATTAAAATAGAAACAAAATGAAGGTATCTTAGGGATAATGCGAAGAAAACAAAACGATAAAAAGTTTATTAACCTTTCTACACTATCCTCAATTTCCCTCTTTCAAAACAAATTATTAAAAAAAGGAAAATGGGAAAGTGATATGAATAAAACCTATTTATATATTTGATAGTTATTTTCCCCTTTTAAATTACTTTTTTTCAGTTACCCACGTACACATACAATTTTCAAATTGTTATAACAAAATGACGTTTTCATGTACGTATCTATAGATATTTAATGCATTAAACTTTCTCTAACTGAATTTTAAATGGTGCATTATTGCAACATTTGGTCTTTGAAGCAAAGAAAGAAACACACCTTTAATTGAAAATGAGATGAGACGAAAAACAAACGTCACTTTTCATGGTATCAAATATGCATAATAAAACATATAAATGAAAAAAGTTCAGTCATCGATCAGTTTAGCATTGAAGTGTTAGATTTATTATACTTTGATTGCTTCTAAATTGATATGTAGACTTTTACAATATGGAAAAATGGGCGGGAAATTAATATTTGATGACAATCGAATGATACAGAATGTACATTTTACGATAACTGTGTCGGGAACAAAATCTTTCTTTTCGAATATACATGTGATGACGTATAACAGATATATTTTTGTAGAAGATGAACGAATCATTTTGTAATATTTGTGGGTAGTCAGTCAGTCCAAGTCATTTGTGTCAATGTCATAAACTCCGTTTTTCTAAAGATTTTATGAAAAATGATGAGTGCAATGTTCCGAATTGAAACGAACCTGCAATACTACTCTACTTAATATTCATAAAAGGCATTATAATACTGAAATTATGAATTGTTTCCGAATGCAATCGATTTGAGATTGTTACACAGTCACGTATATACATTTTGACACATTTATTGGTATACCAAAGACGATGTTTTTCTCGCTCTGTTATATATTTGTTTTCGTTCATTGTAGATCTAATAAAATCTGATGATAGCCGTGGTATAGCGGTTAGTGCATCGAATTATCAAAAACAAATGTTCCTGGGTCGATTCCCGTTTCTATACGAAAATTTCAGGGACTGAATCCCTTGACACCATTTGCGAGTATGGTCTTGAGGAAACTATGATAGTCGAGTCCGTCGTAAAGGAACGACAAATGACTGACCAGTGTTAAGAGAGAGCCATATCTCTTGCACGTTAAATACACCCTTGTATATTTCGAAAAAGATCAGGTATCGTGTACTTGGCTGGGGGACTATGGCAAGCACAAGCAACGAGCGACGAATAAACTTTACGTTGTTTAAATCAATCTTTATTTAATCTCCATGCTCTCTGCACTGGCAGACGACAACTCAATGCAATGACAAAAGCTAAAACATGTTCCACGTTTTCTGACCTAAATGTATAAATTGTGTGAGGCAGTCCCGATAACCAGAAGACCCAAAATAGGAATATAACATCCCCCGCCCCAAATTATAAAATTTGGAAAATTTTGTCTGGTTAACGGAAGTGCCGAACACATTACAATATAGTTTAAATAACTGCTTTCTTCCTTAATCCATTATATATTTCTACTTTCATACTCTAGTATACTCTAAGACGTTTTCTGACCTAAATGTATAAATTGTGTGAGGCAGTCCCGATAACCAGAAGACCCAAAATAGGAATATAACACAGGCTAATGCCACTACAAGGCAACACTCGCACCCGCAAAGTTGGAAGTGATTAGGAACTAAACACATTTATTCTAAAAACAGTTGTTGGCATGACACGGGTTATGCTCTTCTCATATATGTTATGATGGTATGATACTAAACCCCTAACGGGAAGGATTGTGCCTGATGTTCATATGATGAAATCATAATCTTTCAGTCAGTTTAATTGAAGTCTGGAGCTGGAATGTCAGTTAACTGCTAGTAGTCTGTTGTTATTTATGTATTATTGTCATTTTGTTTATTTTCTTTGGTTACATCTTCTGACATCAGACTCGGATTTCTCTTGAACTGAATTTTAATGTGCGTATTGTTATGCGTTTACTTTACTACATTGGTTAGAGGTATAGGGGGAGTGTTGAGATCTCACAAACATGTTTAACCCCGCCGCATTTTTGCGCCTGTCCCAAGTCAGGAGACTCTGGCCTTTGTTAGTCTTGTATTATTTTAATTTTAGTTTCTTGTGTACAATTTGGAAATTAGTATGGCGTTCATTATCACTGGACTAGTATATATTTGTTTAGGGGCAAGCTGAAGGACGCCTCCGGGTGCGGGAATTTCTCGCTACATTGAAGACCTGTTGGTGACCCTCTGCTGTTGTTTTTTATTTGGTCGGGTTGTTGTCTCTTTGACACATTCCCCATTTCCATTCTCAATTTTATTAATATAAGTTGCAAAACTTTTTTCCCAATCCACTTTAAATAAATATATTTAAACTTAATCTAGTAAATAAATTATGCGTTAGCTTTCTCGTTTGAATTGTTTTGCATTTTTTATTTCGAGGACTATATACATGTAGTTAACTATGCGGTATGCCCTCTGCTGACTATTGAAGGCCGTGCGGTAAAATAAAGTTATTAATTTCTGTGTCATTTGGTCACTTGTGAGAAGTTGTCTGATTGCCAATCATACCACATCTTCTTTTTTTTCTTTCTAGCTTACTTATTTAAATTATATTTTTAAAAAGCAAAGGACACTGCATAACTTATCTGATTTATACTTCTTCACTTAGTTTTGATGTAACGGCTTACAATATATGCCAACTGAACCTGCAACTGTAACCATTTATTTTACTGCAATGTGCAAAACCTTTGCTTCATAACAAACATGTACTTTTTTCTGCGCACTACAAACGAGTCTGTTTCTGCAATCGAATCATATCAACATGATACAAAAAAAAATGAATTTAACTAGTGTAGAACAATATTATATGACGATGTTTTTGCGTCCAGTGTTAAATATTTCATGCACATTCCTCAAGACGAAAAACAAATCTGTATTGTCAGTATGCATTTTCCAAGGCACACGTGGGTCACAGTCAAAATCAACATGCAATGTAACAATATTGTTAGTCTTTAATGGCCAAAGATCATTTCATACTCATATGTATGTACATATATATTATATTAAAATTGAGAATGGAAATGGGGAATGTGCCAAAGAGACAACAAACCGACCATAGAAAAAAGACAACAGCAGAAGGTCACCAACAGGTCTTCAATGTAGCGAGAAATTCCCGCACCCGGAGGCGTCCTTCAGCTGGCCCCTAAACAAATATATACTAGTTCAGTGATAATGAACGCCATTATAATTTCCAAATTGTACACAAGAAACTAAAATTAAAATAATACAAGACTAACAAAGACCAGAGGCTCCTGACTTGGGACAGGCGCAAAAATATTGTATATTTTCTCTCAATTTAAGTCTAGTTATATAATCTTACAAATTATCTATTGTAAAGAAACTGTTTAATTGATATATTAAGCTATTGTGGAGTCAGACAGCAACATTTTGATCATATTAATGCTTTTAAATTTAGTTCCTAATATGTTATGCCAATCTCATTAAAATCCGATGTTCTGATTCGCTACACTCCCCTATCAGAACATCGGATTTTAATGAGATTGTATTTTATGCATGACATATAAAGAAGCGGGATGAAATCATGTTTTTAAATAACTTGAGTGATGAATTATAAGGTTAAGTAGTGATCTTTCTATTTCATGTTATGGATTGGTTTCGAAGGTTTTAGTGAAGTACTATCTTAGTGCCTCATGACCTGTATTTCGTTGCAATTTTGTTTTTATTGACAAGTTAGTCTACTTCCGGAGAAGGATACAGTCACAAGGATAAGAAAAGAGGATAGAATTTAGGCAATTTACTACATATATCTACCGACGTCTGATTAGCTTTAGATTAATTAAACTATAAAGTCTACTCCTTCGAATAAATCGACACTTAGATACAGAACTTGTGTAATAATGTCACTACACCATTTTAAATAAAAGTTAGATTTTTTCTTTAATATTGGGCTGGTTGAGTGACATAATCCGTCTGTGGGTACTAGTTTGTTTTCACCTACTTTAAGATGTAAGTTCAGTCTTTTGAAATATATAATGTAATGTTTGCAAGAATTTAAGCGTGAAATGCAGGCGGATGATGTTACTTTAATATTATTGAAAACAGTTATAAAACAAATTTTACCCTTTCGGTAAAGAAAACTTATAAA
Source organism: Mytilus edulis (assembly GCF_963676685.1). Taxonomy (NCBI): domain Eukaryota; kingdom Metazoa; phylum Mollusca; class Bivalvia; order Mytilida; family Mytilidae; genus Mytilus; species Mytilus edulis. Next base: position 22,793 of record NW_027267425.1, on the reverse strand, counting down.
CGATTCATACATATAGCCCTATTATGTAAAACATATATAATTAGTTACAGTGTACTAGTAACTTGCTCTCATTTCCTAAGGAATTTACTGACCCAATATATATCGTTTAAGGTCACTAGCACACCTTGTTCTACAACATATGACCTCGGGAATATTATTTTCTATTTCTATTTATTTTTGTTGATTTCTTTTGATTTCTTTTGCTATTTACTTTTTTATATTATTATTATTTATACTACCATTGTGCAACCTGATCAATAAAAAAATGTGTATATGTTCCAGACCATACGAGTATTTGGACCGTACGCGTACGGTCCGGACCGTATACGTATACTCGTACGGTCGGACCATACGCGTACGGTCGGACCGTATGAGTATACGCGTACGGTCCAGCTGACCATACATGTTTTGGGATCATATGGGTTAAATTCAAACAAACATTCATCAAAATCTTTATTTTTCGTTATACAAATTGCTATAATTACAGTTAGATGGATAAAGTGAATAAGCGAACAATTGAAATTAAATATTTGTTTATCCGATAATTCTATTTTGTTACTCAAGATGACACTGGTTTCCACAGAGAACGTCATATTTTTTTTACATTTACATGTTTTGTTCATGCATGTTCCTTTTCATATGCATTTTTTTGTAAAGTTCCTAAATATTCTAAAACTATAGTTCTCCCACTCTATGTTTACTTCCGATAATTTCAATGAGCATACTGGGCTGCTATTAATAAACTACTGACATGATAAATACAGGAGATTAACAGATTGAATAAGCGTGATTTTTTTAAATAGTTATAATATGAAAAGTTTTTATTTCAATTACTATTGAACTTTTTATATTAATTTCAGATATACATGTAAGTTATGTTGATCTGCCATATACATTTGTATCAAATAAACTTGACAAACTTCTTATTATACGGTCCGACCGTATGCGTATTTTGAAAAAGTACGCATACCGTCCAGACCGTACGCGTACGGTCCAAATACTCATACGGTCTGGAACATATACATGTATGTCATGTATTCAATTTTTCAATTATGGATTTTTGCGCATTTTCGTGTATACAGAAATCATTCGTTTATGTATTTATAGAATTCTAAAAACTGATGTGCAGAACAATTTCCTTGTAGATAGATTTCGAATTCCGTATACACATAATAATGATGACGTAACAATTATTTGCATACCGCATACGCAAATACATTCCAATTACGTTATACAGGGAACTTTTACAGTTGGAAGGAATGAACTTTTAGACTGAACTACAATGCTAGATACATTTTAAATACGTTGTCATTACGGTAACACATGCAGGAATTGCAATTACCTATTTGCTGCATAAAAAATAGAAAATATAAATACCAGGTTTTACTTTGCAAAGTATTTATAGTTGGTGTCTTGCTAAACTAATGCACACCTCCGGTAGCGGGATTTTCTCGACTGTTTTCTGCTCTTTGGTTGGGTTGTTGTCTATTTGACACATTCCCCATTTTCATTCTCAATTCTAACTAATGTTTATAAAATACAACTTTTGCTAATAAAATTTCAATTCTAATTTTATGATTAGTTTGTTGAATTGAGTTGATTATCATATATAAACTATTATTAGGCCTTTACATATTTTTTTCTGTGGCAAATGGGAAATAACTCGGTTTTTCAAATCATTTGTCATTGTCGACGAAAAAATAGTATAACAAAAATACAGGGGCCAGTATCAAGACACAGTCTTGGTGCTTAAGATCATCTTACGATAATCTTATCTGCTCAGAGTGTATCGCGAAGTAATCTTACATTGTTGATTGATTAATACATCCCCCCTGAAAACTTAACAAAAACTTCTAAGGATTGTCAGGGGCACCCATCTCCCTCTCTTAGTAGATGAAATTGTGCTTGCAGTGTCTTGTGCGTTCAAGAGAACACAATGAAATGCCCTACAGGATCGTTAGAGATCGAACAAATCTAGTGGATTTTCCAGACGATCGACGAAAGTCCAAGACTAAGAAATTGTAAAATGTCCCGAGTAACAATCATGCTTGTCATCAGAATTACTGTCAGCATGGTTTCCAAATTCATCTTGGTTACAATTGACTTTTCTTATGAAAATAAGATGTGGTATGTTGCCAATGACACAGCTCAAATAAAGTGGATGTATGAAATTATAGGCAATCGTGCGATCTTTTTAAATGACAATTCACCCGACCTGCCCCACATTAGGTTTATTCAACTCTGAAATATTTATTTGTGTAGTTGATAGTGCCGAAACCTCGTTTCCTTGATACAGTTGTACGAAAAGGGCAAACCGAGGATCTAACAAAAGAAGGTAATTCAAAACACAGAAACAAACTGTTGAACAGCACATAATCACAATGAACACACAGAAGCCAAGTTACAAAGACAAATGAAATACCTGGACCCGTTAAATAAAAAACGCGGGACAACAATTAGTACTGAGCAGTAGACCAAAAAACGCGGGACAAAAACCTGTACTGAGCAGTTGACAAAAAACGCTGGACAAAAATTAGTACTGAGCAGTTGACAAAAAACGCAGGACAAAATTAGTACTGAGCAGTTGACAAAAAACGCGGGACAAAAATTAGTACTGAGCAGTTGACAAACAACGCAGGACAAAATTAGTACTGAGCAGTTGACAAAAAAGCGGGACAAAATTAGTACTGAGCAGTTGACAAGAAAAACGCGGGACAAAATTAGTACTGAGGAGTTGACAAAAAACGTAGGACAAACATTTGTACTGAGCAGTTGACAAAAAAACGCGGGACAAAATTAGTACTGAGGAGTTGACAAAAAACGTAGGACAAAAATTTGTACTGAGCAGTTGACAAAAAACTCGGGACAAAATTAGTACTGAGCAGTTGCAATAATCATTTGTATGAACAAGGCACTGAGACAAATAGCCTGCATGAGAAGAATAATCAGAAACTAAACGGACAACCGCAAATATGTTCGAGAGCGGAGTCGTTTTTTTATGATAAAATTTACTTACGCATTGTCGAAACAATGATCGTTTACAATAATGGGATGTCGTAATACAAGTATGCGGTTTAGCTTTATTTGCTCATTGTTGAAGGCTTGATTATAATAGTCATTTAGTCTTTATTATACTGTTGTCTCAATAACAATCGAAAAAATTGCTCTTACTTTTATATATATTAAGAACGAAATTATATATATTTATAATTTTTACAGTTGGAAAGAATGATTTTTAGACTAGACAACAGTGCTAGAGAAATACATTGTCACTACGGTAACAAAGGAATTGCAATTAACTATTTGCTGCATACAAAAAAATAGAAAACAGATCAACGTGGTAGGCATAAATACCAGGTTTAACTTTGCAAAGTATTTCTATTTGGTGTTTTTCTAAACTAATGCACATCTCCGGTAGCGGGATTTTCTCGACTGTTTTCTGCTCTTTGGTTGGGTTGTTGTCTACATTTGTATTTGACACATTCCCCCTTTTCATTCTCAACTTTAATTAATGCTTATAACATACAACTTTTGCTAGTTAAATTATAATTTTAATTTGATTATAAGTTTGTTGAATTTAGTTAATTATCATATTTCAACTATTATGAGGCCTTTACATATTATTTTTCTGTGGCAAATGGGAAATAACTCGATTTTTAAAATTATATGACGAATAAAATAGTATAATATAAAAGAATACATTATTTTTTTTAGATAAAAAAAAAGATGATTAACTTAAAATTTGCTAAGAATAAATATGAATGATCTTAAGTATTATCGTCGTTTGAGGTATTACATTTGTAAGTCGTTAAAACTACAAGAGCGTTCCAAAATGGGTGAAAGGTACTCGGAGGGATGTGAGTGCAGCATAAATGTTAATGTCTGTTAAACATTCTTAGATTAATTCACAATCCATTCTGAGAAGATCAGATTATCATAATATGATCTTAAGCACTAAGATTGTTTCATGATACTGGCCCAAAATTTTAAGTTAAATATTTTGTTTTATCTTAATACTTAACAGGAACTTTAAAGGATGGTCAGTTTCTCTCAGTTGGTGAAATGCTGCTTGCAATGTTCTTGCATATGCGTTCAAGAGAACAAAACAAAATGCCCCTTATGATCATTAGAGATCGAACAAATCTATTGGATTTCCCAGACGATCAAAGAAAGTCCATAACTTTGAAATTAGATAATGTCCCGAGAAATTTCATGTTTGTCATCAGAATAACCGGTATATTTTCCAAACTCATCTTTGTTGCAGTTGACTTTTTATATAAAAATAAGATGTGGTTTGATTGTCAAATGAAGTGAATGCATGCAATATTAAGCAATCGTACGACCTTCATCAATGACAAAAACCATACCATATAGTCTGCTTTGAAATGCCCCGACATGAACAAATACTAATTTATATTAAAACAACGACAACCACTGAACTACAGGACCCTAACTTGGAACAGGCATATATACATATTGTGGCGTATACATATGGTTGTAAGCGCTCAACCTTACAATAACCTTCTTATTTTAGACTATTGTTAAGGTTAGAATGAAAGTTGGCGCCTGTTAAAACGCTTCTTTTTGCATTTGTTTTGACTTTTCCTTAGTCAGGAACCTGTTAAGTGGTTTACGTTTGTTGACGTGATTCATGAATATTTCTCGTTTCTCGTTTTTTCAATATAGAGTAGACAGTTGGTTTTCTTTTTAAAGTTTTACACTGGTAATTTTTGGGGCTCTCTATATTTTGTGGTTCGATTTGAGCCAAGACTCTGTGTCAAAGGCCGTACTTTGACCTAAATGAGTCCCCTTTTACAATAGAAGGGAGAAGGATACCAGTGGGACGGTCAAACTCATAGATCGAAAATAGACTGACATGGCTATAAAATAAAAAAAGAAGAAAGAAAGAGACAAATAATAGAGCACAATACACAACATAGAAAACTAAAGACTTACATGTGGCAACACGAACCCCACCATAAACTGGGTCGATATCAGGTGATCCAAAATGGTAAGCAGATTCTGATCTACATTCTGCCCTAGTCGTGTTGCTAATGTTATTACAAACTCGGGAATTGTGACTTGGATGGAGATTTGGCTCATTGCCACTTATACAACATTGAAATCTCATTGAAAGGTCACTAAAGACATGGGCATAGCGAACGAGTTGTGATATTTAAGACGGTGCCAAATGAACATTCCGTTAAACAAAGAGAAAGCTAAATTATTTTTTATTATCTTTGTTTTCATGTGACAGTTTGGCGCACCTTCTTTTACCATTTTTGTTTTTATTCAATGTTTGAACATATTTCTTATATTTGGATATATAGGAGATATGGTAAAATAGCAAATGAGACAACTAAACACGAAGTTCAAAGGAAGCGGTGTCACGGAATATAAGTTCCTTCATAATATAAGTTTCAAAAGGAAAAAATATTCTGGAATATTATTTGCTTAGGAATAAATATTCAGTATATGTTCCTAACGGAATAAGTAGTAAAGAATATTTGTTCAACAGTAATATGTATTATGACATTGTTTATAACAAAGTTTCCATTGGAACTTCTGTTAGGCGGAACAAATATATGTTGACAGTGTATGTAAGAAGTTATAAGCAATCGTACGGCCTTCAACAATGATAAAAGCCCGTATTGTATAGTCGGTTTCAAAAGGCCCAGACATGAAAAATATGAAACTATTCAATTGAGAAAAAAACCGGCCTTATTCATCAAAAAAATAATTACCGAAATCGAAACAAAAGTGTATGCAGACATGTACCAATTAATGAAAAAAAATGGCACACTTAGACATAGGACAAATAGAATTGCCAGACAGAATATAAGATTGAGATAATTCATTTGTTTAAACGGAAGCGATAAATAAAGTCGACGAACGCGCCCTTTGTTTGATGTTCCAAAAAGAGGTATTGAAAATTGGAACAGTGTAGAGTAGTATGCGGACCCGTATGCGGATCGGAGCTGGAACTGCCGGGGAGTTTGGTTATTTTAAAAACTAGGGTTTACTAGGTTTGTGCTACGTTCTTATTACGTTTGGCTACATATTACATGTAGTACGTGTAGACCCACGTTTTCACAACGCGTTTATACGTTTCAATACGTAGTAAGCACGTTTTGTTGAGTTCCGCTAAGCTTTTATACATGTTTACTAGGTTTCTACTTCGTTTCAATTTTCGCTACGTTTGTTGTTGAATTTTCGGAGCAGGTCCAGTTAAGCCCCAGTCACACTGTCACGATTCAAGAGCTACGTTTTACTACGTTTTGAAAGCGTAGTGAAACGAGAGTATACGTAACGAAGCGTATCGAAACGCAGTGGAAACGTAAAAAAACGTATTGATCCTTTGTTGAAAACTGGAATTCAACAACAAAGGTAGCGAAAATTAAAACGAAGTTGAAACATAGTAAATAGATATCAAAGCTTAGCGGAACGTAACAACAATGTTCAAAGCAAACTCGAGTTATTGTACGATTTCTATAGGAAAGAGTGAAGACCAGTCCCAGTGATACATGTAACTACAAGCCACTGCCATGCATTGAAGTGCAATTTTTCAGTGTATGAATACATAATTAAGTTTTCTATAATTTTCTATCTATAATACTAAAATTACGAGGTCCAATTTATCAGCCGGCATCAGGTAAAAACGACATATCAAAGAATTCAACTTTATATATAGCTAATATAGGACAATTGTGTAGATTAAAAATTACACCACTCCAGACCCTTTTGTTTTCCACATAATTAATATTGCCAATAATTAACAAGTTCCGGGTCGAATCCGGTACCGATACCAAAAGTATATTCACCTGTTACCCATTACCTTACCTGTACGTTCCGCATCTAACAGGCGCACCACCAAATGGTGTATTTGATTTTACTATATACACGGGTCATAATCACAAAGTCGACACAACTAAATTCAATCATTGTCAAATTGTTCCCTATTGTAGTTTTTTAATTAGTAAAACTTTCTAAGATAACAATACGAATACTTAAAATTTGGACTAGGCGTATAGGTACAGTTTTCAATTTGATAGCGGGCATGACGCAAAACAGCGAATCAAAGATTTGAACTTTAATTGACAATGCTGTTGATTAAAAAATACTCAATTCCAGGACCTGAATATTACCAATAATTGAAAAGTTCCAGGTCAACGGGTTCAAACAGAAAGATTTGAAAGCAGAGAAAACTGTGTATCTTATAATCTGCACGACTTTATCAGATGACAATACCAATACTAAAATAAGGCTTACGCATAGTTATATACTTTAATTCAGTCACGGACCCGCGATATCACGGGTGTGTTCTAGTATATATTATAATTATAATATGACGTTCAGTATAGAATCACACCGTATCAACACACATTGCGTAGTTGAAATACATCACGAAAGTAGTCAGTTGCTACATGTATGTATGGTGAGTGTAATTAAATTAAACGGGATTTACTATTTGCAATCTTTATTTTCTGTTCTAGTATAAATAGTACTATATTGTTTTATCTATATCTATACACATCATTGCACATGCCCAGTAGGTTGTTTGTTAACACACTTGTCTTGCATATTTACTGAAAAAGAAAAACAAATCAACGAAAATATGAAATATGCAATACATCTAGAAAATCAAACGAACAATAAAAGCATTGTAATTTTACAATCTTTCAAATAAAATGAACCTATGAATATTCATACAGACGTTTCGGATCTTCTACAGTGATATATAGATACGGTTTGCACTTGACTTGAATAATCGAACGTTTGATATCTTTGATAGTTTTCTTTTAAATTAAAAGCAACTTGATTATCCATAGATGTTATTATTCATTTTTTTTAGAAAAAAAACGTGTATGTTTTAGCTATATCTTGTATATTTCATCAAATCAAAATTCATTCACTAGTTATATGCTCGTGATTATAATTTGACTATAGAGCTGGAACGACTTATAGCGAGCATTAGATAATGTAAACCGATCGAAGCTGCATATAATGATTCATGGGCATGTACCTGTAATTGTGCATCAAAACATATAAGGTTGTAAGGGAAATTATCTCCCATCATAATCAATTTTATTTTTTTATATTCAATCTTTAAACCAATATTTTGATCAATATAAATGTAATTGTCCACTTATTAATTGACGTTTTTTTAAAACAAAATAATAAATTTGAATTCTGTTCAATAATAGTCCTTAAGTTGAACGTGCAATTATTTCTGTAACCATTTGTATATGAACTAATACAAATCGGTTTACTAATTAAAAGAGCTAGACATTTTTTAGTCCTTTGTATACCATGTACACTGAAGAGTCATAGTGTATGCATACAGATGTAAGGCACTAACTTACAGTACATCTATGTGTTAAAATCCCTATTGGACATTGACACAGGATCAACGGACCAACACTCTGGCAGGTACCGCCATTCATACATGGGTTTGGATTACAAGGTTCGCCTTTAACTTAAACAAATTGAATAGAAATTATGCATTTCATCTGAAGGATAATTAAATTGCCAGTTTTTACATTGAAATTAAAATCGTATTATCAAAATGGGCTATTGCAATCGTCATTCTTTTAGAAACGCAACAAAACATAAAAAAAAAAAGAATTAAAGTAAAAATATAATTATATTGCTTTGCAACTAGTAAGATAACTTTGAATCATTTTATAGCACTTTTGTCATAAAAAAAATCTTTTGAGATATTTCTGCTCTATATTTGAAGCAATACTTACTTTCACAGAGCAATCCATAATATCCAAGAGGACACGCACATATTCCTCCAGAACATATACCACCGTTGACACAAGCAACACCATCACACAGGTCAAGAACAGCATCTGGATGTAAAATATCTTTATACATTATTGCACGAGGAATACTAGGACTGGCATGTAACTGTAATGTGACAATTTGCTGATACATATGATATTTAAGAAAAAAGTCCTTACCGCGCATATGTTTATTTAGAATGTAATAAATGCGGCGACATATCATTAATTTGACATTTATCTATGCATTTTTTACGCAGAAAGCAAAGACAAAGATGCATTTTTATAAGGTTTTCTATGTGAACGCAATATATAGCTTAGTTTGATTTAAGGCCTTATTCGAAATTTGATTTTCTATTTGTGAGATTGAGTTGTTTTTTCTAGATCTAAACAGAAACTAATGTTTTCGAAGTGCAGTTATCTGAAAACAACAACTAAAAAGCGAACCAGTTCATAACTTCAAATACATACATAATAATTTAAGCGGAAAGATTAACAAGTCATAATCAAGCATCAGTTCTGGTAGAAATTAACATATTGCAAAACTATCGTAAAATTATTTTGAAGACACAGACAAGCATACATACTTTCACACTTAGTTCCAGTAAAACCATCAACACAGACACATGTTCCACCGACACATGTCCCACCGTTTGAACAAGTTATGCCATCACAAGGATCAGAAACAGGATCTTAGTACAAAAAATATGTTCGTATTAATATTTGAGGAATGATAAATATGTTTTCGTTGACTCAGAAATAAGAGTTTATAACATTTAAAAAATTGTCATTACTGCACACATGATGCAATCAAGGGTACATAGAATATATACAACTTTACGTTTATCAGTCCATTTGTTTACACAAACTAAAATGTGTCGTTTTCTGAAGTTTGCCGATGTCAAATACAGATATTTATATTTCTAAATGACTAGAGAAGAAATTAGGTGTCGCGTTTTCTTCTTTCACAAAAATCAACAAGTATTGTTTTTTACCCCAAAGGAGTAATGACCAGTGTAGTTTAATATGTGTTAATTTCAAGATCGTTTAAGGGGTATTTCGGGGTGAAAATCAGAAAAAAAGCTAGTTCGAATCGACCGTCCTTTACACATTCCCTTGAGAGCAAATACGTTAAATAGTGACCTTAGACTGAAGCACTTTGTGATACACATTCCCTTGACACTCTCAACAATTTAACATCAGATTCTTCAATTCACAATGAAAAGGGTTTGGGGATTACTTTATATTTCGGTAAAATCGGGAACTGAGGAGTGGCTGGCATGTGGCTCCCATACATCAAATTTTCAGCCAACTCAATTATGGGGGGGGGGGGGGGGGGGGGGGGGTGGGGGTTCTGAGCAAAAATCAGGTGCAGATCAAGGCCAATATATAGTTTCTGTGGGGAATAAAATTGAGAATGGAAATGGGGAATGTGTCAAAGAGACAACAACCCGACCAAATAAAAAAAAAAAAAAAAAAAAAAAAAAACAGCAGAGGGTCACCAACAGGTCTTCAATGTAGCGAGAAATTCCCGCACCCGGAGGCGTCCTTCAGCTGGCCCCTAAATCTGACTATTATTTTGGGTATCATATTGAGTGGTGTTATTTCGTCTGTGACACGCTTCAAAAAAATTCAGATCTTAATACCGCCTTACATTAAAATCATATATCTTCAAATTCTATACCAAAGTATATTTTGCGTTTTTTTTCTATTTCTAGTATAATATATTCATTTGACTAAATGCCCACTCCGATATTTTGCGTGGAGTATTCGAGTTCTTCGATAAAAAAATACATGAAATAATAAGATGTAAACCGCAGTTAACATAAAAGAAGCAATTATTAAGAACAAAATTGTTATTGGCGTATTTACACTAAATTCAGTGATTGTTTAATTGCTGTCGTAGTTTTCGGTCACTGCGAGAACTCTCAAATCTGTACTTTATGGTATGTGTGGTTTTTTTTTTTGCTTTGTACTTTGTATCGGTTTGATGAGTTTGGCTCTTTCGTAAGTGATTACCCAACAGTTTGGCACCGACAAATGTTTTAACACCGCCATATTATGTAAGTTCCAAATTCGGATTAGGCAATTTATTGGTTGTTGTCGATGGTTATTGATGTTGATACATTTTTTATAACATGTTATTAAGGTGGTACCTAACACTACAGGGAGATAACTCTGTAAAGTCAGCTAAACGTTTTAATTATGTTGTGTTGTAACAGGAATATTAAGCTTCATCAATGATCAAATTGGTGTTTGTCAAATTGCTATATAACCAGTGTTTATTTTCTGACAAAACGGTTGGTTCAAAAAATCTTTTATAATTTTATTAAAGTCACAAAGTAAATACTTTGACAAAATTTTATGAAAATTAAACGAACCAAACTAATTTTAGTGAAAGTGTTGGGTACCACCTTAAAATATCAGATAAATAAAAAAAATAATGCAGTTTTATCTGGCGTTAATACAAATTTTTATCCTGGTATCTATGATGAGATTATTATTAATCAAATACACACTAATAACTTAAGTATACGTGCAAGATTATCAAAACATGATATATACATGAATAAGACGGAACCACGTACCTTTCCAACAGGATGTATTAAGGTAATTTGTTTTCTATTTTGAAAAAAAGAAGACATCTATCATATAACATATTTGTTACCTGGTATGGTTTTGAATCACAATTGACGCACAATTTCACGTTAACTACTTCATTTCCTAAAATCACAATTTGAAGGATAATATTTCAAATGCATATGCAAGAAAATCTACGTTTAAGATTATATAGATATAGGAAGATGTGGAGTGAGTGTAAATGAGACAACTCTCCATCCAAATTACAATTAAAAAAAGTAAACCATTATAGATCAATGTACGGCCTTCAACACGGAGCCTTTGCTCACACCGAACAACAAGCTATAAAGTGCCCCAAAACTACTAGACTTAGTGTAAAACCATTCAAACGGGAAAACCAACGGTATAATTCTATATAAAAAAAACTGTATATAAAACAAAATATATATGTTTTGAATATAAAAGTATTGTAAAAGATGGTGTGAGTATTTATCATTGGTAGCATATAATGAACTATATTCTAAATAGGGCCGTTAGTTTTCTCGTTTGATTTTTTTACATTGTCATTTCGGGGCCTTTATAGCTGACTTTGCGGTATGGGCATTGCTAATTGTTGAAGGCCTTACGATGACCTATAGTTGTTAATTTGTGTGTCATTTTGGTGGAGAGTTGTCTCATTTGCAATCCTACCACATCTTCTGTTTTATATCTATTCATGACTAAAAATCAGTACACGAACAACAATAAGAAAAAAAACACACAAAAAGCAAAGGAACATCGCTTGTATTGCTTTTCTTTATCTCAAAGTCACAATGAGACCTTAAAATACGTAGCAACAAAACTCTCTACTCAATGATATATCAAGGACGGCCACTATCATCGGCTTGAGGGGGATTTTGAGAACATTATCAATGAATCATAGAATTTAGAAAATGTCCCGTACAGGATAAGATAGTAGATACAATACAATTACAGTACGGGCATCTCAGATCCGATCCGATACCCGATCAATGAATAATTGATTCTTTACTGGTTACCCTAGCTATATAATGTCACGTCCAGTGTATTTTTATGAAAGTAGTCAAAGTGTTGTATAGGATATCGATTTGTAATCAAATATTGTGTGAAAACATGCGTAAAATACCGCTTGTCTGAGTATATACCTAAAAGAGATACGTTTTAACCATTCTTATATTAACAACAGCAATTAATTTTAAAACATGATACAGTGAATCACTTCAAAACAATCAAGAAATTAAATATGGTAGACAAATATGTTTAAAATAGAGTTTATGAGATACAATGCAGCCTTTTTTTCTTAGAAGATCCGAAAATAATAGCCGGTTTGTTCAGCCGATATTTATAAGAGTAAAAAAGTTATCGGTAAAATAAATCAAAAATCGACTTTGAAAAAAAGCAATGTTTGATAGAGGTCTACGAGACAGCCATGATATAAATAAAGAAGACCTATTAGTATATTTTATTCTGTTATTTTCTTAGAGATATATTTTACTGTCTGCCTTCTAATGGGGACAAATTGTGCGCCTCTCCTTGAGGACTGTTTCTTGTATTATTATTAGTCTGACTTCGTACACTAACTTCTTAGGAAGAAATATAAGAAGTTAGAAATATCCTACTCTCCACTATATAGATGATGTTCTCTGACTAAATAATTCAAATTGGTAACTATGTTGAACGCATATATCGCATCAGACTTCAGATGAAGGATACAGCAGATACAGTTAAGTCTGCCTTATATTTTGACTTGCATCAAAACATTTACAAAATTGACAATGAGGGTCGATTGAAAACAAAACATTACGACACAAGAGATGATTTCAGCTTCCCAATTCTGAACTTTCCATATCTATGTTGCAAAATTCCAGCAGCTCCTGCATACGGAATATATATCTCCCAGTAAGTACGATATTCCCGGGCTTTTATGTCCTATCATAATAAGGTTGCTGCTCACAAGAAAGCTATTTAATCAAGAGTTCCAAATGGTGAAGTGGTAGCCATCCCTTCGTAATTTTACGTTCGCCATCACGGGTTGGTTGACCGTTATGGAATAACCGTTTCACAGATGATATCGGATATGTTCCTAACGTAGTTACTACAATTCCCCTTTCTTTTGCTGAACTTGACCTACCGACCATGTACCGGGTTTGTAATAAAAATGATTTGAACTTTTCTCATTTTACAAAAATGAATTTGAGTATCCATGATGCCTCTTACTTATATGTTGGAATATACCCTTTTCTATTAATTCATGATAATGTTTACAAGAGAGCTACATGTATATGTATATTTATATAAACTTACCTCTTGTCATTGTCAAGAGAAATAAACACAGAACATGTATGATAATCATTTTTTTTATCTGACGAATCTTGCGTATCACATTGACACTATACAGGTCTGAGCAAGATACGGACTGAATCGGCAACATAAAAAAAACAAAAACGTATTATCAACGTATATTTAAGAGTACTGATCCATTAGTGAAGAATTATCATATAATCAAAAACTGCAATGTATTAATTCATAATAAGACCAATAAATCAAATAGTTTTTTCATTACTTTGCAACATGTCAATATAATAGTATTCTATTTCAATATTACTTTCCAATAGCTATAACTGTATTTAGTAACCTTTTACTTTCTGTAGAATGTCCCTAATTGCATTAGTTTCTAAGCATGTGTTAAAAGAAAATTAAAATTAAAAGCTAGGACAGCTTTAAAGTACGATGTTCTATTTATAATATATAGTGCTAAACAATCCATATAGGTAAAATAGAATGTCAATAGCAACCGTGTCTAATAAGGACATACGATACAGTTTTGATCCAGTATTTATATTTTGATAACAATTTCCATATAGACTATTTTTTACCGGATTAAATTAATATGTAAAAAAAAAAATACCTTCATGCGCTACTTTTTGAGTAAAATGATGTCGAAATTTTGTATATTTGCTCAAAATTCGAATTTGTGGCCCGTATTTTTCTTTTCGAAAGAAAGACATAACTCTTTTGTTTTTAAAGATGAACACAAATTGTTTTGTAATTTCTGTATTTTATAAGTATCCTAAACAATTATACATTTTTTATTCAGAAATAACTCATTGAAATTTTTTTTTTATAGTTATAGGAAGATGTGGTGTGAGAGCTAATGAGACAACTCTCCATCCAAATAACAATTTAAAAAAGTAAACCATTATAGGTCAATGTACGGCCTTCAACACGGAGCCTTGGCTCACACCGAACAACAAGCTGTAAAGGGCCCCAAAATTACTAGTGTAAAACCATTTAACGGTCTAATCTATATGTAAAAAAAACCCCGAGAAACGAGAAACACGTATAAATTATATAACAAACGACAACTACTGTAAATCAGATTTCTGACTTAGGACAGGTGCAAACATTTGCAGTGGGATTAAACGTTTTAATGGTACCAAACCTTCTTCCTTTTTCTGAATCAAAAGCATAACATTACAACATAGAAAAACACACGATAACATATCAGTTGGCAGGCTTAACTCAATCAAAAAACGTAAATTAATACACTATGAGCGAATAAATTTGATCTGCGATATCTGAATGCAGATGCACAGTTAATAAAATATTAGGGACAAACATTTAAGGCCAAAAAGCAAACAAACAAGTCCAAACAAAGCCATGACAAGACACCACTGCGAAATATTTAACCCTTCGAAAATAATCACTTTTGAAAAAATACCGATTTTAATAATACAGGTAAATCTTGAAGTTATACAAATGTAGTGAGAAGAAGTGAAAATTAGAAGATATTCCAAATAATCAAAGCTGGTATATAGACAAGATCTATATTAATATAAAATAACAAAAAAGCATTATAAACAGTATCAACAGGTCGAATTACCAAGAAATTCGATTTGAGAGTACTCGCAGTTACTGACAGCTAGTTAAAAGCCAAAAACAATGAATAATAAAAAATCATGCACCAGAGACTAAAATCACTAAACACATCCCAGGGAGTTAGTTTTTTAACGTCATGAACAGTCACTGAAGACATGACTTGTGCAATGCCAAAAATAAATGTATCGACAGGTAGTAGGATAGTGAGGAGCGACTTCTATAGAGATAAAAAATTAACGTGTCTGTGACTCTATATATCCCGCCTCAAAAGAAGATACAATTTAGTTATGTTTTAATTTGCTAATGACAAAATCGATATTAGTGCCAATGTAAACTATATTCAGAGATCTAATTACAATATTGGTACGATAACCCTTTACTTATAAGTTTGTTTAAAGGTTCCATGAGTCTTCACGGATCACATAGTTATTTCTCGCTTTAAGTACAATATTACCATAAAATTTAGGATGTGAAATACAATTTTTAATAAGTTGTCTACAGGTACAGCCAAATTTACTAATCAAATCTTTGTATCTATGAAAGAATTTAGTAAAAGTTTTAAGTAATTTATGGTAACGAAATCCCTGACACAACAATTTCCCAGTGATGCATTGATTACGTTCGTCAAAATGTATGACATCAGAGCACACACGGGCAACCGAACGAGTTGGGATATATAAACACCGTAGGATGGAGCCCAAGGCACATCGCCGCCTAAAAAGTAAAATTAACAATAGGAAATGAAAAATCGTCTCTTTTGTCGTTAATTTTAGTATGAAGTTTCCCGTTTGAAATTGAAATGTCTAATTCTAGAAAAGGACAACTGCCGCTGTTTATGTTAGATTTAGTTAAATTAATTTGTTTTGGAATTTGTAAATTTCGGAAGTATGTTTAGAGAACTCTGGATTATTCAACGAAAAAGTATCATCCAGATAACAGTAGGTATTTTTGAATGTATCAACCAAATATAACAATGATGGGTCTTTACTGAGTTTGGTCATAAACTGAGATTCATAGCAATGTAGAAATAAATCTGCTATTAAAGGGGCACAGTTGGTGCCCATAGTAATACCTACTACCTGACGATACACTTTATCGCCGAAAACGTACATAAACGTTATCTAGCAGAAAATTTAAGGCTTCAATCATATCCTCACACTTCCAGTAAGTGTATCTACATGTAGCATACTTGCCTTTTTCTTTACAGAAAAAAGGCTTTAAACGAGTTACAGCAAATACAATTACAGGAGATTTTTCGAAAGACCATTTTTATCAAATACAGAACCTTTTTCTTTATAAGATTGTGTGGAAGTGTAGTGTATAGAGTAGACAAATCATAACTGTCAACAGAATTATAAGGACCATCAAAAGCATGTATTTTTTCTAAAACCTCTAAAGAATTTTTAGCACTCCAAAAATAATTAATACCATTATTTTCATAAGCTTTCTTACAAAAGTTAATAAACAGTTCTTTGATAGTAGTAAGGGAGGTAGTTAGAAGCGCTGATAGATTAGATGTAGAACACTTACTCGAAGCGAGATAAAACGGAATTTGAATGTTTTTTGTGTTATTTCGGTATCTAATACACCATTGTACACGGTAGGGACTTTCAAATGTTCGGAAGATGCTTAAAGCTGGGTAGTGGCAGTGGTATGCTTGTTAACGATTGGATTCTCTGTGGTGCGCATGACCTGAATGTAGAGGAATTGATAATTTCGTTTGAAGAACTTCCGTGTAGTATATGCGTCACACCACCACTACATTAATGGCTGCATTGTCTGCCGGTACGAACACAAACCGCTCTGCGAGTACCTTGAGTTTGTTTTTTAATCTAGAATGGGAATATCATGGTTCCTATTACTAATTTCAGAATTGTTTTCTAAATGAGATATTCGAATATTAACAGTATTCATAATTTTATTCAAATAACTGTCAAAAGATTTTTATCAGATTTTTCACGTTTGCACCAATTTTTACAGGAGGCAGACAGAATTGGTACACATAATCTTCTTACGTAATCAAACCAAATGGCATTTTGAAACAAAAGAGTGGTCCATGAACTCGTTTTCAAGTTCAAACCTATGTTTGAATGATAAAAATCAGTGGAAAACTGAATCTTTCCCCGATCAGCCATAATTTGACGTCGCGAAAATAAAAATTTACGTTAACAACGTCATTACCTCCCCTGTAACTGTATCGTATGCCCTTAAGAAGGATAAGTGAAAACATGCCTGACAAAGCAACCATGAATCTGTAAAACAGGTTTTCACTCCGGATTTTTTCCCCTGTTTTTTTTTTTTTGGGGGTTAAAGCTAGTCTCTTAGTAAATAATCTTCTGTTAATGACGTTTAATATTTGTATTTATATTCTTTATTATAGTTAAATATATATAATAAGATTTTAGTATGTTAAATATTCACGTTTTAACGATTTGACAGAGTTTAGAACAATCGGCGTCAACATTTCAATCATTGAGTTGTTAAACTTTATTTTCCGAAAGTGACGAACAAATTCCAGATTCTAATACCGTTTGACCACGGACATACAAGTGTCAAAATATATAGGAGTTGGAGACACATAAAGAGTCAAAAAGAGTAAACAAAAATCGTAGTCGACATGGTCAAATATATAAATTACAAAATATAGTTTTAGTATCTAAAACAAATTGTTATTACAAAAATGAATTTTTATTCCGGATTTCCCATTTACATTTTGTACACCAGTCCACACCCGAAACATTATTCACTCATTTAGCAAAATCGTGCGTGAATTCTTCTATTGTTAGATAATCAAGAAATCGTTTTCGTTCAGTACCCATAATGCACATGAAATTCAGAAACACACACAAATGTGTGACTGAAATTAACCGCTTATGCTAATTTTCAGAGCAGAAGACCATGCAAACTATGCATTAAAACTCTGCTGTTATTAAATGTATGCATTTATTCCAAAATGACCAATTTAAAGAGAAATATTTGGTTTTCGCATGTGCGTAAGCCAGTTGTTTAAAAATTAATGATGATGCTTACAGATTAAATGTATTAGTACGATAGTTTGTATTAAGTCATATTACCAGCAGTCAATGATAATATACAATCCCAGTTCTGTTGAGCGATTGGTGACAACGCTGTATTGGTAGACTTTTTAAGATTGTTTAATTGCAGGAACATTTAAGAAATGTTTTCTTAAATTTTTATAAATTTTCTGTTTACAAAAACCTTGAATTTTTCGAAAAACTAAGGATTTTCTTACTAGGTTACCTTAGCCCGTATTTGGCACAACTTTTTGGAATTTTGGATCCTCAATGCTCTTCAACTTTGTATTGATTTGGCTTTTTAACTATTTTGATCTGAGCGTCACTGATGAGTCTTATGTAGACGAAACGCGCGTCTGGCGTATAAAATTATAATCCTGGTACTTTGATAACTATTCGGCACTTGTAATTCTGTAATTCAAATGCCTATACAAAGTCAGAAATATGACCGTTGTGTTCTATTCGTTAGCCGTTTTTTTATATCTTGTCATTATAAAGATGTTCATTTTGATAATTACATCTCATGAAGTCACTAACTGTGACAAGTGTTAACTTGGTAGAACATAATGTTTTAAATATCCAAAATAACAATGTATTCACCAGTACGATTTACTGTAACAAACATCTTTTTTATGTTGTGATGTTACTCTATTGTTAAAGATAAGGGCAAAGGTTGGTACCTATTTGAACGTTTAAACCCGTAGCAAAATTTTACATCTTTCTTAAGCCATGACTCTGATGTTCAATAGTTGTCGATTGTTGATGTGGTTTATAAGAGTTACTCGTTTCTTGTTTTTGATATAGAATAAACCGTTTGATATTCCCCGTTTGGATGGTGTCACACATGTCTTTTTTCGGATCCTTTATGACTTGCTGTACGTTGTGAGCCAAGGCTACGTGACACGACCGTACTTTGACCTATAACGGTTTACTTTTAATATGAGGCAGGCATTACCTGTAAATGGGGGACGAAGTCTGTATGAATTTTTTTTTGTAACTTAAATATTTGTTAAAAAAAGAACGGAAATACACCGTAACGTTTCCGATTTTGGTTCTGTTGTTAGGGATTTTAGTTGTGACGTTATTTAAATTATGACGTCATGTGCAATGTAACAAAGAAACGCTATCATCAGGTAACGTTTTTTTCATCATCAAGGAATTATTAAAAATGAAATTGGTATTGCATGTTCCTTCCTATTTTATACTAGACTGATAAATATATATTTTACTCAAAGTTTCATACAAACGAGACCGGAAAAAGGGAATAGATTGTAGATTTCTGCGCAGGTCCGGGATTTCAAAACACGACAAAAAAATTTGAACGATTTTGAGTTCATTAGTACAATGAAAAATCGGGAAATTTTCCCGAATTTTTTTTCTTTATTGAATTTTCTACTGTTATTGGGGGACTTCGTCCCCATATAAATTGTGACTTGGATGGAGGAAAAGTGTCTCATTAGCACTCAAACCACATAATTTTATATCTACAATAGAACTTATTCGTTGTAAATGTAATAACAAATAATTATCTCCAGAAAAGTAAAATGCGTTTCCTCCTAAATATCTTGCTATTTCTTTTGTATATTATCCAATATATAGTCCTTGTTCAGATGTAGCCTTTTAAACAGGCACGCGATATTTGATTGTTATTCCTGGTGGACGTTACATCCCCGAGGGTATCACCAGCCCAGTAGTCAACACTTCGGTGTTGACATAAATATCAATTGTGTGGTCATGTTAATAAATTTTTTGTTTACAAAACTTTGAATTTTCTAAAAACTAAGAATTTTCTTATCCCAGGCATAGATTACCTTAGCCGTATTTGGCACAAACTTTTTGGAACTTTTGGTTCCTCAATGCTTTTCAACTTTGTTCTTGTTTTGGCTTTATAAATATTTTGATATGAGCGTTACTGATGAGTGTTGTGTAGACGAAACGCGCGTCTGGCGTACTAAATTATAATCCTGGTACGTTTGATAACTATTATTATATGTAGCAGTAGGGTTAGTCTTAAATTTCGTTATGCTTGGACATAAAACGTATAAACAAATATTTCTGTTCTGTTAGATATTGTTTAAGACTGGAACACAAGATATGACATACTTGTTGACTCAATGTTAACGTATTGTATAAATCAGTATGTTCATTGATAGAGGTAACTATGACGTCAACTGACGAGTAGCAGCACAGTGATCGTAATTATTTATATTTCTTTTTTTTTGGCAACCCGTAATAGGTCCGGTAAGGACCGATTTTGGCTTCAAATTTCAGGTTCAGCTGACGAAAGATTTTGACCCACTTTTTAAACACTTAATTGTCTATTTCATTTGAATCAATTAGTTTATGTGAAAGATTTGAACTGATTTAATCATTAAAAACGATCCGATTCATGCTGAAATATGAAAAATCTACCAAATATGCCGAAAAATGTCACTTTTCAGATATTTTTGTAAAAAAATGAAAGTGGCCGCTCCGTTTTCATCCTCAACCTTTAATATATGTTATGTATTATCATAAAATACAACTTACATTTCAATATTAAGGATAAACACGAATGCGGCCACTTTCGTATTACACGAAAACCGTCTTAAATTTAACTAAAATGCTAGAATTGTGAAGATTTCAGTAATATAGCATGACTTAAGGGTACCAGTACCCGATATATGTGCATTGTTTTGTCAAAAACAGCCCATATTTATGTAGCAGAAGCATTTTACTGTCCAATAAATAACTAAAAGGTTTACATTTTAACAATTTTGTAAAACTGCTATATTTAGGGCCAAAAAGGGGTCTTACTGAACCTTCCCTTTAGAAAAAACAAAATGTCAAATGTTTGGAGACTCAAAATTATTTATTATAAATACACATGATACGCTGTCTTTGGCAAAGTTTAATTTAGATGAAGAATATTTTTAAATCTTGTATGTTTATAATGATTTAATATGTTCTTGCGCTTAGATCTTGCACATCCCTGACTTTCAATGTGTTTGGATTCGAGCGTTCTTGATGAGGGTCAATCAAGGAAAGCGCTTCAAAAACCGCACAAAACAGAGAAAATGCTATCTTTCATCAGTTATTGAGGAATGGTTATCGGCTAGGAATATTCAAACAACACAAATGCTGACCAGTTGATATTGAAGTAAAGAATCAATATCTGATTGAAAAATATATCATTAAAGAAGTACTTTCTATTAACATTGGTTGTTTTCAAATAAAACTAATTATTTAATATTTGCAATCTTTATTTGTTATATACATCGTACTGCATACTTTTTGTCTACCTTTTAGATATCACCCTGGTCTGTTATTTGTTCACCAACTTGTCTTGACATCTTAAAATGAAACAAATCAATAATATATGACCGATGCATCTAAAACAGATCGTTATGTCTGTTGTATACTATTGTCATTGTGTTAGCAATTAAATTTGGTTAAATTTAAATTATACTGGTTATTGAAATATAATGATAAAATTACTAATAGCTAAAATTTGCTAATTAAGAATAAACGCCGGCAACTAAATTTTCCCGATGTTTTAAAATAAGGCATATCGTTTTTATGAAATCCCTGTTGTCAATCTCATTTACTTCTTAAATTTTTTAAGGTGAATTTCCAATATATCCCCTTTAACTCATCTGTTTTGGTTTGAGCGTTGATGATTATACAATGATTTATTATACATTGATTTTCGATACAGTTATAATCTTCTGATATAATAAAAAAGAAGATGTGGTATGATTGCCAATAAGACAACTCTCCACAAGAGACCAAATGACACAGAAATTAACAACTATATGTCAGCGTACGGTCTTCACCAATGAGCAAACCACATTGTCAGCTATAAAGGGCCCCGAAATGATGCCGGTTTGTAGACAAAAACGGATGTCTGAGCTAAAATATTTTAATCCTTGTATCTTTCATGAGTTCATTTCTGATGCATGTTGCTTTTAGTCGTTGTGTAGTCTCTGACTTATTATATTGAGGGGTCGTTTAGTTGAGTGTTCATGTATTTCGGTAACATTATTTATATAATAGAGAATGGATATACATCGATTATTGGTATTTCTGATTGATTTAAAAATCTCAAGAAATTCCTAATACTTTAGACGATAGATTTCGTTTCATGTGCATTGGGTATAACATATGTAACTTTATCTATTTCACATCAATTTACTTACGGAACAATCTATTCATCAAGCCCAACTGGACAATTACAGGTCCAAATCAGTCTAATGCTCTGGCAGGTACCACCATTCTACATTGCATTGAATCACAAGCATTCACAAAATCTAATACAACATGAATACAAATGATACATCTTCTGACGGTAAATAAATTGTAAATCATTATGAATCTGAAGTAAAAGATCCTTGACGTAAAACTTAAGATGTGTTTATTCAAGTTTTTTACTGTCTTGGATTAAAGGCACCCGATACAGTTTCATGTTTATTGTCATAATTATAATTAGTATGTTCTAGGCCTGGCAGAATTATAA
>NW_027267424.1:0-32690 GCF_963676685.1 Mytilus edulis | reverse complement strand
GTGTCTTTTTCCGTGTTTCAATTGACCCTATCCAATGTGTTTAACCAACCAACCAACCAACCAACTAATCAATCAATCAATCAATCAATCAATCAATCAATCAATCAATCAATCAATCAATCAATCAATCATGATCATGATCAATCAATCATGTTTCCGTCTCATGTGTTTAATATAGGGTCCAAGATCTTCTTTGTTTCTTTTTCCGTGTTTCAATTGACCCTATCCAACGTGTTAAACCAACCAACCAACCAACTAATCAATTAATCAATCAATCAACCAATCAATCAATCATGATCATGATCAATCAATCATGTTTCCGTCTCATGTGTTTAATATAGGGTCCAAGATCTTCTTTGTTTCTTTTTCCGTGTTTCAATTGACCCTATCCAACGTGTTTAACCAACCAACCAATCAATCAACCAACCAACCAACTAACCAACTTATCAATCAATCAATCAATCAATCAATCAATCAATCAATCTGTATGACGGTTTAATCATGACAGTTTATTGAAGGAACAAACTCTCAATTATTCAAGAAAAATTGAAATTTAATATTGTTCTTACGTCACTTCTGAAAAAAAATCCACATGTTCTCTGAAACTACAAGTACAATCGACCTCAAAATTTGCAGTCAGCAGGGCATACATGTACTAAACGTTTATAAAAAAACTTGGTGCAGATATCTCTCAAAGCTTTTCCTAGAGAAAAGAAATGGCAATGCCGTAAAAATCGCTTGCTAGTTCCGTAAATCTCAGTAAAAACCTACAATAAAATGTCCGCTCCGAGAATGAAATACTAATCTGTGTTACAAACAGGTGCTGAAAAATGTACATTATCAGAAAATAATCAATAAATGTGTTTTAAAGTTACATCGGATCAATTAAATCCAAAACATGCACTGCTTGTGAACCGTCATCAAAATGTCAATTTCCTACAATGACAAAAGAAATTACATTGTGTACATTCCATCTCTATAGATGTTGTCTGTTTAACGTCCCCACCTAAAAAGAAATAAAAAGACTATCTTTTCGTTATTATAAACCCGTGTCACGTGATGTGGCGCGCGCGCTGTACCTAAAATAAAAGAAAAACTTTCCAAACTAAACATGAAACTTCTCCGGTAACAATAATATAGACCCCATACAGAAACAAACAAACAAACAAACAAACAAACACCCCCCAATTCAATTAATTTTACAGGGGGAAAGACCCCCTACAATTGCTTTTTTAAAGCAATTGATTTATATTGTAAAAAACCTTTTTAACCATTCTGTTCCGTTAATAAAAAAAAAAAAAATCTCCCCGAGACCCCCTTTTGCCCACCCCCCCCCCCTTTTTTTTTTAACCCTCCACTTACAACTGAATGTAGGTTGTGTGCTATCTATCCTATCAACGTAAAACGAACGACAACTCCAGTTTTTTCCATATTATTAGGTCTTTCCACTTTTCTGTGGAAAGACCTATTGTTTTTCTTCTGATTATTTTTTTTTTTCTTCCGCCTAATTTTGTTCTTGCGATAAACATTTGTTTCGCAATATGTCGCTTAGATATTTTGTATATGATATCGAACAGTTTATGCGCTTTTGAAATTTACCCTGCGTAAACGAATACTTTTCTTTGTAGGAGTTATCTCCCCAAACACTGTTTTCCTTGTTATGGCATCTCCTTCGCAACTGTTAAAGATTATGACAAATTTATTTTACAAAATTGTTCGTTACATCCTCAGTAATTTTTGGCGTATTTGGATCGAAGCGATTCGAAGAAATTTTATAGGAGTTATCTATCTTTTCGGAATAAATTTGTCGGTATGTTTTTTTAACTCATAAACCGTTAACCGTATAACCCTGGAATGTTTTTATTTGAGTCCCCTGATTCCTAACTTAGAAAATTAGGTCAAGGTCAAAGGTCAAGGTCATATTTTAGATTTTCATATGTCTTTGATTTCCCTATAACTCTTGAACGGTTATAGATACAAAAAAATTAAGCAGTGAAAAATGCTTGGTACTTCAAGGGGCAACTTTTTTTACATTATGACTATATTGATTTTACCATCATGTAAGGAACATAACTCCCATCGATGGTTTTTAAAAGGCCATTTTTAGGCAAAACTCTTAAACAAAAGGTCCTTGACCCATAGGGTCTTTTGCAATGACCTTGTGGAGCAATGACCTTGACGAAGGTTACAAGGTCAAAGGTCAAGGTCATCAAATTATGTGGTTTTGGCACTATTTAAACAGTTTTATGTGTGTTTGAATTTCAACCAACCAACCAACCCACATACCAACCAACTAATCAATCAATCAATCAATCATGATCATGATCAATCAACCAATAATGATCATGATCAATCAATCAATCATGTTTCCGTCTCATGTGTTTCTTATAGGGTTCAACCAACCAACCAACCAATCAATCAATCAATCAATCATGATCATGATCAACCAATCATGTTTCCGTCTCATGTGTTTAATATAGGGTCCAAGATCTTCTTTGTGTCTTTTTCCGTGTTTCAATTGACCCTATCCAATGTGTTTAACCAACCAACCAACCAACCAACTAATCAATCAATCAATCAATCAATCAATCAATCAATCAATCAATCAATCAATCAATCAATCAATCATGATCATGATCAATCAATCATGTTTCCGTCTCATGTGTTTAATATAGGGTCCAAGATCTTCTTTGTTTCTTTTTCCGTGTTTCAATTGACCCTATCCAACGTGTTAAACCAACCAACCAACCAACTAATCAATTAATCAATCAATCAACCAATCAATCAATCATGATCATGATCAATCAATCATGTTTCCGTCTCATGTGTTTAATATAGGGTCCAAGATCTTCTTTGTTTCTTTTTCCGTGTTTCAATTGACCCTATCCAACGTGTTTAACCAACCAACCAATCAATCAACCAACCAACCAACTAACCAACTTATCAATCAATCAATCAATCAATCAATCAATCAATCAATCTGTATGACGGTTTAATCATGACAGTTTATTGAAGGAACAAACTCTCAATTATTCAAGAAAAATTGAAATTTAATATTGTTCTTACGTCACTTCTGAAAAAAAATCCACATGTTCTCTGAAACTACAAGTACAATCGACCTCAAAATTTGCAGTCAGCAGGGCATACATGTACTAAACGTTTATAAAAAAACTTGGTGCAGATATCTCTCAAAGCTTTTCCTAGAGAAAAGAAATGGCAATGCCGTAAAAATCGCTTGCTAGTTCCGTAAATCTCAGTAAAAACCTACAATAAAATGTCCGCTCCGAGAATGAAATACTAATCTGTGTTACAAACAGGTGCTGAAAAATGTACATTATCAGAAAATAATCAATAAATGTGTTTTAAAGTTACATCGGATCAATTAAATCCAAAACATGCACTGCTTGTGAACCGTCATCAAAATGTCAATTTCCTACAATGACAAAAGAAATTACATTGTGTACATTCCATCTCTATAGATGTTGTCTGTTTAACGTCCCCACCTAAAAAGAAATAAAAAGACTATCTTTTCGTTATTATAAACCCGTGTCACGTGATGTGGCGCGCGCGCTGTACCTAAAATAAAAGAAAAACTTTCCAAACTAAACATGAAACTTCTCCGGTAACAATAATATAGACCCCATACAGAAACAAACAAACAAACAAACAAACAAACACCCCCCAATTCAATTAATTTTACAGGGGGAAAGACCCCCTACAATTGCTTTTTTAAAGCAATTGATTTATATTGTAAAAAACCTTTTTAACCATTCTGTTCCGTTAATAAAAAAAAAAAAAATCTCCCCGAGACCCCCTTTTGCCCACCCCCCCCCCCTTTTTTTTTAACCCTCCACTTACAACTGAATGTAGGTTGTGTGCTATCTATCCTATCAACGTAAAACGAACGACAACTCCAGTTTTTTCCATATTATTAGGTCTTTCCACTTTTCTGTGGAAAGACCTATTGTTTTTCTTCTGATTATTTTTTTTTTTTCTTCCGCCTAATTTTGTTCTTGCGATAAACATTTGTTTCGCAATATGTCGCTTAGATATTTTGTATATGATATCGAACAGTTTATGCGCTTTTGAAATTTACCCTGCGTAAACGAATACTTTTCTTTGTAGGAGTTATCTCCCCAAACACTGTTTTCCTTGTTATGGCATCTCCTTCGCAACTGTTAAAGATTATGACAAATTTATTTTACAAAATTGTTCGTTACATCCTCAGTAATTTTTGGCGTATTTGGATCGAAGCGATTCGAAGAAATTTTATAGGAGTTATCTATCTTTTCGGAATAAATTTGTCGGTATGTTTTTTTAACTCATAAACCGTTAACCGTATAACCCTGGAATGTTTTTATTTGAGTCCCCTGATTCCTAACTTAGAAAATTAGGTCAAGGTCAAAGGTCAAGGTCATATTTTAGATTTTCATATGTCTTTGATTTCCCTATAACTCTTGAACGGTTATAGATACAAAAAAATTAAGCAGTGAAAAATGCTTGGTACTTCAAGGGGCAACTTTTTTTACATTATGACTATATTGATTTTACCATCATGTAAGGAACATAACTCCCATCGATGGTTTTTAAAAGGCCATTTTTAGGCAAAACTCTTAAACAAAAGGTCCTTGACCCATAGGGTCTTTTGCAATGACCTTGTGGAGCAATGACCTTGACGAAGGTTACAAGGTCAAAGGTCAAGGTCATCAAATTATGTGGTTTTGGCACTATTTAAACAGTTTTATGTGTGTTTGAATTTCAACCAACCAACCAACCCACATACCAACCAACTAATCAATCAATCAATCAATCATGATCATGATCAATCAACCAATAATGATCATGATCAATCAATCAATCATGTTTCCGTCTCATGTGTTTCTTATAGGGTTCAACCAACCAACCAACCAATCAATCAATCAATCAATCATGATCATGATCAACCAATCATGTTTCCGTCTCATGTGTTTAATATAGGGTCCAAGATCTTCTTTGTGTCTTTTTCCGTGTTTCAATTGACCCTATCCAATGTGTTTAACCAACCAACCAACCAACCAACTAATCAATCAATCAATCAATCAATCAATCAATCAATCAATCAATCAATCAATCAATCAATCAATCATGATCATGATCAATCAATCATGTTTCCGTCTCATGTGTTTAATATAGGGTCCAAGATCTTCTTTGTTTCTTTTTCCGTGTTTCAATTGACCCTATCCAACGTGTTAAACCAACCAACCAACCAACTAATCAATTAATCAATCAATCAACCAATCAATCAATCATGATCATGATCAATCAATCATGTTTCCGTCTCATGTGTTTAATATAGGGTCCAAGATCTTCTTTGTTTCTTTTTCCGTGTTTCAATTGACCCTATCCAACGTGTTTAACCAACCAACCAATCAATCAACCAACCAACCAACTAACCAACTTATCAATCAATCAATCAATCAATCAATCAATCAATCAATCTGTATGACGGTTTAATCATGACAGTTTATTGAAGGAACAAACTCTCAATTATTCAAGAAAAATTGAAATTTAATATTGTTCTTACGTCACTTCTGAAAAAAAATCCACATGTTCTCTGAAACTACAAGTACAATCGACCTCAAAATTTGCAGTCAGCAGGGCATACATGTACTAAACGTTTATAAAAAAACTTGGTGCAGATATCTCTCAAAGCTTTTCCTAGAGAAAAGAAATGGCAATGCCGTAAAAATCGCTTGCTAGTTCCGTAAATCTCAGTAAAAACCTACAATAAAATGTCCGCTCCGAGAATGAAATACTAATCTGTGTTACAAACAGGTGCTGAAAAATGTACATTATCAGAAAATAATCAATAAATGTGTTTTAAAGTTACATCGGATCAATTAAATCCAAAACATGCACTGCTTGTGAACCGTCATCAAAATGTCAATTTCCTACAATGACAAAAGAAATTACATTGTGTACATTCCATCTCTATAGATGTTGTCTGTTTAACGTCCCCACCTAAAAAGAAATAAAAAGACTATCTTTTCGTTATTATAAACCCGTGTCACGTGATGTGGCGCGCGCGCTGTACCTAAAATAAAAGAAAAACTTTCCAAACTAAACATGAAACTTCTCCGGTAACAATAATATAGACCCCATACAGAAACAAACAAACAAACAAACAAACAAACACCCCCCAATTCAATTAATTTTACAGGGGGAAAGACCCCCTACAATTGCTTTTTTAAAGCAATTGATTTATATTGTAAAAAACCTTTTTAACCATTCTGTTCCGTTAATAAAAAAAAAAAAAATCTCCCCGAGACCCCCTTTTGCCCACCCCCCCCCCCTTTTTTTTTTAACCCTCCACTTACAACTGAATGTAGGTTGTGTGCTATCTATCCTATCAACGTAAAACGAACGACAACTCCAGTTTTTTCCATATTATTAGGTCTTTCCACTTTTCTGTGGAAAGACCTATTGTTTTTCTTCTGATTATTTTTTTTTTTTCTTCCGCCTAATTTTGTTCTTGCGATAAACATTTGTTTCGCAATATGTCGCTTAGATATTTTGTATATGATATCGAACAGTTTATGCGCTTTTGAAATTTACCCTGCGTAAACGAATACTTTTCTTTGTAGGAGTTATCTCCCCAAACACTGTTTTCCTTGTTATGGCATCTCCTTCGCAACTGTTAAAGATTATGACAAATTTATTTTACAAAATTGTTCGTTACATCCTCAGTAATTTTTGGCGTATTTGGATCGAAGCGATTCGAAGAAATTTTATAGGAGTTATCTATCTTTTCGGAATAAATTTGTCGGTATGTTTTTTTAACTCATAAACCGTTAACCGTATAACCCTGGAATGTTTTTATTTGAGTCCCCTGATTCCTAACTTAGAAAATTAGGTCAAGGTCAAAGGTCAAGGTCATATTTTAGATTTTCATATGTCTTTGATTTCCCTATAACTCTTGAACGGTTATAGATACAAAAAAATTAAGCAGTGAAAAATGCTTGGTACTTCAAGGGGCAACTTTTTTTACATTATGACTATATTGATTTTACCATCATGTAAGGAACATAACTCCCATCGATGGTTTTTAAAAGGCCATTTTTAGGCAAAACTCTTAAACAAAAGGTCCTTGACCCATAGGGTCTTTTGCAATGACCTTGTGGAGCAATGACCTTGACGAAGGTTACAAGGTCAAAGGTCAAGGTCATCAAATTATGTGGTTTTGGCACTATTTAAACAGTTTTATGTGTGTTTGAATTTCAACCAACCAACCAACCCACATACCAACCAACTAATCAATCAATCAATCAATCATGATCATGATCAATCAACCAATAATGATCATGATCAATCAATCAATCATGTTTCCGTCTCATGTGTTTCTTATAGGGTTCAACCAACCAACCAACCAATCAATCAATCAATCAATCATGATCATGATCAACCAATCATGTTTCCGTCTCATGTGTTTAATATAGGGTCCAAGATCTTCTTTGTGTCTTTTTCCGTGTTTCAATTGACCCTATCCAATGTGTTTAACCAACCAACCAACCAACCAACTAATCAATCAATCAATCAATCAATCAATCAATCAATCAATCAATCAATCAATCAATCAATCAATCATGATCATGATCAATCAATCATGTTTCCGTCTCATGTGTTTAATATAGGGTCCAAGATCTTCTTTGTTTCTTTTTCCGTGTTTCAATTGACCCTATCCAACGTGTTAAACCAACCAACCAACCAACTAATCAATTAATCAATCAATCAACCAATCAATCAATCATGATCATGATCAATCAATCATGTTTCCGTCTCATGTGTTTAATATAGGGTCCAAGATCTTCTTTGTTTCTTTTTCCGTGTTTCAATTGACCCTATCCAACGTGTTTAACCAACCAACCAATCAATCAACCAACCAACCAACTAACCAACTTATCAATCAATCAATCAATCAATCAATCAATCAATCAATCTGTATGACGGTTTAATCATGACAGTTTATTGAAGGAACAAACTCTCAATTATTCAAGAAAAATTGAAATTTAATATTGTTCTTACGTCACTTCTGAAAAAAAATCCACATGTTCTCTGAAACTACAAGTACAATCGACCTCAAAATTTGCAGTCAGCAGGGCATACATGTACTAAACGTTTATAAAAAAACTTGGTGCAGATATCTCTCAAAGCTTTTCCTAGAGAAAAGAAATGGCAATGCCGTAAAAATCGCTTGCTAGTTCCGTAAATCTCAGTAAAAACCTACAATAAAATGTCCGCTCCGAGAATGAAATACTAATCTGTGTTACAAACAGGTGCTGAAAAATGTACATTATCAGAAAATAATCAATAAATGTGTTTTAAAGTTACATCGGATCAATTAAATCCAAAACATGCACTGCTTGTGAACCGTCATCAAAATGTCAATTTCCTACAATGACAAAAGAAATTACATTGTGTACATTCCATCTCTATAGATGTTGTCTGTTTAACGTCCCCACCTAAAAAGAAATAAAAAGACTATCTTTTCGTTATTATAAACCCGTGTCACGTGATGTGGCGCGCGCGCTGTACCTAAAATAAAAGAAAAACTTTCCAAACTAAACATGAAACTTCTCCGGTAACAATAATATAGACCCCATACAGAAACAAACAAACAAACAAACAAACAAACACCCCCCAATTCAATTAATTTTACAGGGGGAAAGACCCCCTACAATTGCTTTTTTAAAGCAATTGATTTATATTGTAAAAAACCTTTTTAACCATTCTGTTCCGTTAATAAAAAAAAAAAAAATCTCCCCGAGACCCCCTTTTGCCCACCCCCCCCCCCTTTTTTTTTTAACCCTCCACTTACAACTGAATGTAGGTTGTGTGCTATCTATCCTATCAACGTAAAACGAACGACAACTCCAGTTTTTTCCATATTATTAGGTCTTTCCACTTTTCTGTGGAAAGACCTATTGTTTTTCTTCTGATTATTTTTTTTTTTTCTTCCGCCTAATTTTGTTCTTGCGATAAACATTTGTTTCGCAATATGTCGCTTAGATATTTTGTATATGATATCGAACAGTTTATGCGCTTTTGAAATTTACCCTGCGTAAACGAATACTTTTCTTTGTAGGAGTTATCTCCCCAAACACTGTTTTCCTTGTTATGGCATCTCCTTCGCAACTGTTAAAGATTATGACAAATTTATTTTACAAAATTGTTCGTTACATCCTCAGTAATTTTTGGCGTATTTGGATCGAAGCGATTCGAAGAAATTTTATAGGAGTTATCTATCTTTTCGGAATAAATTTGTCGGTATGTTTTTTTAACTCATAAACCGTTAACCGTATAACCCTGGAATGTTTTTATTTGAGTCCCCTGATTCCTAACTTAGAAAATTAGGTCAAGGTCAAAGGTCAAGGTCATATTTTAGATTTTCATATGTCTTTGATTTCCCTATAACTCTTGAACGGTTATAGATACAAAAAAATTAAGCAGTGAAAAATGCTTGGTACTTCAAGGGGCAACTTTTTTTACATTATGACTATATTGATTTTACCATCATGTAAGGAACATAACTCCCATCGATGGTTTTTAAAAGGCCATTTTTAGGCAAAACTCTTAAACAAAAGGTCCTTGACCCATAGGGTCTTTTGCAATGACCTTGTGGAGCAATGACCTTGACGAAGGTTACAAGGTCAAAGGTCAAGGTCATCAAATTATGTGGTTTTGGCACTATTTAAACAGTTTTATGTGTGTTTGAATTTCAACCAACCAACCAACCCACATACCAACCAACTAATCAATCAATCAATCAATCATGATCATGATCAATCAACCAATAATGATCATGATCAATCAATCAATCATGTTTCCGTCTCATGTGTTTCTTATAGGGTTCAACCAACCAACCAACCAATCAATCAATCAATCAATCATGATCATGATCAACCAATCATGTTTCCGTCTCATGTGTTTAATATAGGGTCCAAGATCTTCTTTGTGTCTTTTTCCGTGTTTCAATTGACCCTATCCAATGTGTTTAACCAACCAACCAACCAACCAACTAATCAATCAATCAATCAATCAATCAATCAATCAATCAATCAATCAATCAATCAATCAATCAATCATGATCATGATCAATCAATCATGTTTCCGTCTCATGTGTTTAATATAGGGTCCAAGATCTTCTTTGTTTCTTTTTCCGTGTTTCAATTGACCCTATCCAACGTGTTAAACCAACCAACCAACCAACTAATCAATTAATCAATCAATCAACCAATCAATCAATCATGATCATGATCAATCAATCATGTTTCCGTCTCATGTGTTTAATATAGGGTCCAAGATCTTCTTTGTTTCTTTTTCCGTGTTTCAATTGACCCTATCCAACGTGTTTAACCAACCAACCAATCAATCAACCAACCAACCAACTAACCAACTTATCAATCAATCAATCAATCAATCAATCAATCAATCAATCTGTATGACGGTTTAATCATGACAGTTTATTGAAGGAACAAACTCTCAATTATTCAAGAAAAATTGAAATTTAATATTGTTCTTACGTCACTTCTGAAAAAAAATCCACATGTTCTCTGAAACTACAAGTACAATCGACCTCAAAATTTGCAGTCAGCAGGGCATACATGTACTAAACGTTTATAAAAAAACTTGGTGCAGATATCTCTCAAAGCTTTTCCTAGAGAAAAGAAATGGCAATGCCGTAAAAATCGCTTGCTAGTTCCGTAAATCTCAGTAAAAACCTACAATAAAATGTCCGCTCCGAGAATGAAATACTAATCTGTGTTACAAACAGGTGCTGAAAAATGTACATTATCAGAAAATAATCAATAAATGTGTTTTAAAGTTACATCGGATCAATTAAATCCAAAACATGCACTGCTTGTGAACCGTCATCAAAATGTCAATTTCCTACAATGACAAAAGAAATTACATTGTGTACATTCCATCTCTATAGATGTTGTCTGTTTAACGTCCCCACCTAAAAAGAAATAAAAAGACTATCTTTTCGTTATTATAAACCCGTGTCACGTGATGTGGCGCGCGCGCTGTACCTAAAATAAAAGAAAAACTTTCCAAACTAAACATGAAACTTCTCCGGTAACAATAATATAGACCCCATACAGAAACAAACAAACAAACAAACAAACAAACACCCCCCAATTCAATTAATTTTACAGGGGGAAAGACCCCCTACAATTGCTTTTTTAAAGCAATTGATTTATATTGTAAAAAACCTTTTTAACCATTCTGTTCCGTTAATAAAAAAAAAAAAAATCTCCCCGAGACCCCCTTTTGCCCACCCCCCCCCCCCTTTTTTTTTTAACCCTCCACTTACAACTGAATGTAGGTTGTGTGCTATCTATCCTATCAACGTAAAACGAACGACAACTCCAGTTTTTTCCATATTATTAGGTCTTTCCACTTTTCTGTGGAAAGACCTATTGTTTTTCTTCTGATTATTTTTTTTTTTTCTTCCGCCTAATTTTGTTCTTGCGATAAACATTTGTTTCGCAATATGTCGCTTAGATATTTTGTATATGATATCGAACAGTTTATGCGCTTTTGAAATTTACCCTGCGTAAACGAATACTTTTCTTTGTAGGAGTTATCTCCCCAAACACTGTTTTCCTTGTTATGGCATCTCCTTCGCAACTGTTAAAGATTATGACAAATTTATTTTACAAAATTGTTCGTTACATCCTCAGTAATTTTTGGCGTATTTGGATCGAAGCGATTCGAAGAAATTTTATAGGAGTTATCTATCTTTTCGGAATAAATTTGTCGGTATGTTTTTTTAACTCATAAACCGTTAACCGTATAACCCTGGAATGTTTTTATTTGAGTCCCCTGATTCCTAACTTAGAAAATTAGGTCAAGGTCAAAGGTCAAGGTCATATTTTAGATTTTCATATGTCTTTGATTTCCCTATAACTCTTGAACGGTTATAGATACAAAAAAATTAAGCAGTGAAAAATGCTTGGTACTTCAAGGGGCAACTTTTTTTACATTATGACTATATTGATTTTACCATCATGTAAGGAACATAACTCCCATCGATGGTTTTTAAAAGGCCATTTTTAGGCAAAACTCTTAAACAAAAGGTCCTTGACCCATAGGGTCTTTTGCAATGACCTTGTGGAGCAATGACCTTGACGAAGGTTACAAGGTCAAAGGTCAAGGTCATCAAATTATGTGGTTTTGGCACTATTTAAACAGTTTTATGTGTGTTTGAATTTCAACCAACCAACCAACCCACATACCAACCAACTAATCAATCAATCAATCAATCATGATCATGATCAATCAACCAATAATGATCATGATCAATCAATCAATCATGTTTCCGTCTCATGTGTTTCTTATAGGGTTCAACCAACCAACCAACCAATCAATCAATCAATCAATCATGATCATGATCAACCAATCATGTTTCCGTCTCATGTGTTTAATATAGGGTCCAAGATCTTCTTTGTGTCTTTTTCCGTGTTTCAATTGACCCTATCCAATGTGTTTAACCAACCAACCAACCAACCAACTAATCAATCAATCAATCAATCAATCAATCAATCAATCAATCAATCAATCAATCAATCAATCAATCATGATCATGATCAATCAATCATGTTTCCGTCTCATGTGTTTAATATAGGGTCCAAGATCTTCTTTGTTTCTTTTTCCGTGTTTCAATTGACCCTATCCAACGTGTTAAACCAACCAACCAACCAACTAATCAATTAATCAATCAATCAACCAATCAATCAATCATGATCATGATCAATCAATCATGTTTCCGTCTCATGTGTTTAATATAGGGTCCAAGATCTTCTTTGTTTCTTTTTCCGTGTTTCAATTGACCCTATCCAACGTGTTTAACCAACCAACCAATCAATCAACCAACCAACCAACTAACCAACTTATCAATCAATCAATCAATCAATCAATCAATCAATCAATCTGTATGACGGTTTAATCATGACAGTTTATTGAAGGAACAAACTCTCAATTATTCAAGAAAAATTGAAATTTAATATTGTTCTTACGTCACTTCTGAAAAAAAATCCACATGTTCTCTGAAACTACAAGTACAATCGACCTCAAAATTTGCAGTCAGCAGGGCATACATGTACTAAACGTTTATAAAAAAACTTGGTGCAGATATCTCTCAAAGCTTTTCCTAGAGAAAAGAAATGGCAATGCCGTAAAAATCGCTTGCTAGTTCCGTAAATCTCAGTAAAAACCTACAATAAAATGTCCGCTCCGAGAATGAAATACTAATCTGTGTTACAAACAGGTGCTGAAAAATGTACATTATCAGAAAATAATCAATAAATGTGTTTTAAAGTTACATCGGATCAATTAAATCCAAAACATGCACTGCTTGTGAACCGTCATCAAAATGTCAATTTCCTACAATGACAAAAGAAATTACATTGTGTACATTCCATCTCTATAGATGTTGTCTGTTTAACGTCCCCACCTAAAAAGAAATAAAAAGACTATCTTTTCGTTATTATAAACCCGTGTCACGTGATGTGGCGCGCGCGCTGTACCTAAAATAAAAGAAAAACTTTCCAAACTAAACATGAAACTTCTCCGGTAACAATAATATAGACCCCATACAGAAACAAACAAACAAACAAACAAACAAACACCCCCCAATTCAATTAATTTTACAGGGGGAAAGACCCCCTACAATTGCTTTTTTAAAGCAATTGATTTATATTGTAAAAAACCTTTTTAACCATTCTGTTCCGTTAATAAAAAAAAAAAAAATCTCCCCGAGACCCCCTTTTGCCCACCCCCCCCCCCTTTTTTTTTTAACCCTCCACTTACAACTGAATGTAGGTTGTGTGCTATCTATCCTATCAACGTAAAACGAACGACAACTCCAGTTTTTTCCATATTATTAGGTCTTTCCACTTTTCTGTGGAAAGACCTATTGTTTTTCTTCTGATTATTTTTTTTTTTTCTTCCGCCTAATTTTGTTCTTGCGATAAACATTTGTTTCGCAATATGTCGCTTAGATATTTTGTATATGATATCGAACAGTTTATGCGCTTTTGAAATTTACCCTGCGTAAACGAATACTTTTCTTTGTAGGAGTTATCTCCCCAAACACTGTTTTCCTTGTTATGGCATCTCCTTCGCAACTGTTAAAGATTATGACAAATTTATTTTACAAAATTGTTCGTTACATCCTCAGTAATTTTTGGCGTATTTGGATCGAAGCGATTCGAAGAAATTTTATAGGAGTTATCTATCTTTTCGGAATAAATTTGTCGGTATGTTTTTTTAACTCATAAACCGTTAACCGTATAACCCTGGAATGTTTTTATTTGAGTCCCCTGATTCCTAACTTAGAAAATTAGGTCAAGGTCAAAGGTCAAGGTCATATTTTAGATTTTCATATGTCTTTGATTTCCCTATAACTCTTGAACGGTTATAGATACAAAAAAATTAAGCAGTGAAAAATGCTTGGTACTTCAAGGGGCAACTTTTTTTACATTATGACTATATTGATTTTACCATCATGTAAGGAACATAACTCCCATCGATGGTTTTTAAAAGGCCATTTTTAGGCAAAACTCTTAAACAAAAGGTCCTTGACCCATAGGGTCTTTTGCAATGACCTTGTGGAGCAATGACCTTGACGAAGGTTACAAGGTCAAAGGTCAAGGTCATCAAATTATGTGGTTTTGGCACTATTTAAACAGTTTTATGTGTGTTTGAATTTCAACCAACCAACCAACCCACATACCAACCAACTAATCAATCAATCAATCAATCATGATCATGATCAATCAACCAATAATGATCATGATCAATCAATCAATCATGTTTCCGTCTCATGTGTTTCTTATAGGGTTCAACCAACCAACCAACCAATCAATCAATCAATCAATCATGATCATGATCAACCAATCATGTTTCCGTCTCATGTGTTTAATATAGGGTCCAAGATCTTCTTTGTGTCTTTTTCCGTGTTTCAATTGACCCTATCCAATGTGTTTAACCAACCAACCAACCAACCAACTAATCAATCAATCAATCAATCAATCAATCAATCAATCAATCAATCAATCAATCAATCAATCAATCATGATCATGATCAATCAATCATGTTTCCGTCTCATGTGTTTAATATAGGGTCCAAGATCTTCTTTGTTTCTTTTTCCGTGTTTCAATTGACCCTATCCAACGTGTTAAACCAACCAACCAACCAACTAATCAATTAATCAATCAATCAACCAATCAATCAATCATGATCATGATCAATCAATCATGTTTCCGTCTCATGTGTTTAATATAGGGTCCAAGATCTTCTTTGTTTCTTTTTCCGTGTTTCAATTGACCCTATCCAACGTGTTTAACCAACCAACCAATCAATCAACCAACCAACCAACTAACCAACTTATCAATCAATCAATCAATCAATCAATCAATCAATCAATCTGTATGACGGTTTAATCATGACAGTTTATTGAAGGAACAAACTCTCAATTATTCAAGAAAAATTGAAATTTAATATTGTTCTTACGTCACTTCTGAAAAAAAATCCACATGTTCTCTGAAACTACAAGTACAATCGACCTCAAAATTTGCAGTCAGCAGGGCATACATGTACTAAACGTTTATAAAAAAACTTGGTGCAGATATCTCTCAAAGCTTTTCCTAGAGAAAAGAAATGGCAATGCCGTAAAAATCGCTTGCTAGTTCCGTAAATCTCAGTAAAAACCTACAATAAAATGTCCGCTCCGAGAATGAAATACTAATCTGTGTTACAAACAGGTGCTGAAAAATGTACATTATCAGAAAATAATCAATAAATGTGTTTTAAAGTTACATCGGATCAATTAAATCCAAAACATGCACTGCTTGTGAACCGTCATCAAAATGTCAATTTCCTACAATGACAAAAGAAATTACATTGTGTACATTCCATCTCTATAGATGTTGTCTGTTTAACGTCCCCACCTAAAAAGAAATAAAAAGACTATCTTTTCGTTATTATAAACCCGTGTCACGTGATGTGGCGCGCGCGCTGTACCTAAAATAAAAGAAAAACTTTCCAAACTAAACATGAAACTTCTCCGGTAACAATAATATAGACCCCATACAGAAACAAACAAACAAACAAACAAACAAACACCCCCCAATTCAATTAATTTTACAGGGGGAAAGACCCCCTACAATTGCTTTTTTAAAGCAATTGATTTATATTGTAAAAAACCTTTTTAACCATTCTGTTCCGTTAATAAAAAAAAAAAAAATCTCCCCGAGACCCCCTTTTGCCCACCCCCCCCCCCTTTTTTTTTTAACCCTCCACTTACAACTGAATGTAGGTTGTGTGCTATCTATCCTATCAACGTAAAACGAACGACAACTCCAGTTTTTTCCATATTATTAGGTCTTTCCACTTTTCTGTGGAAAGACCTATTGTTTTTCTTCTGATTATTTTTTTTTTTTCTTCCGCCTAATTTTGTTCTTGCGATAAACATTTGTTTCGCAATATGTCGCTTAGATATTTTGTATATGATATCGAACAGTTTATGCGCTTTTGAAATTTACCCTGCGTAAACGAATACTTTTCTTTGTAGGAGTTATCTCCCCAAACACTGTTTTCCTTGTTATGGCATCTCCTTCGCAACTGTTAAAGATTATGACAAATTTATTTTACAAAATTGTTCGTTACATCCTCAGTAATTTTTGGCGTATTTGGATCGAAGCGATTCGAAGAAATTTTATAGGAGTTATCTATCTTTTCGGAATAAATTTGTCGGTATGTTTTTTTAACTCATAAACCGTTAACCGTATAACCCTGGAATGTTTTTATTTGAGTCCCCTGATTCCTAACTTAGAAAATTAGGTCAAGGTCAAAGGTCAAGGTCATATTTTAGATTTTCATATGTCTTTGATTTCCCTATAACTCTTGAACGGTTATAGATACAAAAAAATTAAGCAGTGAAAAATGCTTGGTACTTCAAGGGGCAACTTTTTTTACATTATGACTATATTGATTTTACCATCATGTAAGGAACATAACTCCCATCGATGGTTTTTAAAAGGCCATTTTTAGGCAAAACTCTTAAACAAAAGGTCCTTGACCCATAGGGTCTTTTGCAATGACCTTGTGGAGCAATGACCTTGACGAAGGTTACAAGGTCAAAGGTCAAGGTCATCAAATTATGTGGTTTTGGCACTATTTAAACAGTTTTATGTGTGTTTGAATTTCAACCAACCAACCAACCCACATACCAACCAACTAATCAATCAATCAATCAATCATGATCATGATCAATCAACCAATAATGATCATGATCAATCAATCAATCATGTTTCCGTCTCATGTGTTTCTTATAGGGTTCAACCAACCAACCAACCAATCAATCAATCAATCAATCATGATCATGATCAACCAATCATGTTTCCGTCTCATGTGTTTAATATAGGGTCCAAGATCTTCTTTGTGTCTTTTTCCGTGTTTCAATTGACCCTATCCAATGTGTTTAACCAACCAACCAACCAACCAACTAATCAATCAATCAATCAATCAATCAATCAATCAATCAATCAATCAATCAATCAATCAATCAATCATGATCATGATCAATCAATCATGTTTCCGTCTCATGTGTTTAATATAGGGTCCAAGATCTTCTTTGTTTCTTTTTCCGTGTTTCAATTGACCCTATCCAACGTGTTAAACCAACCAACCAACCAACTAATCAATTAATCAATCAATCAACCAATCAATCAATCATGATCATGATCAATCAATCATGTTTCCGTCTCATGTGTTTAATATAGGGTCCAAGATCTTCTTTGTTTCTTTTTCCGTGTTTCAATTGACCCTATCCAACGTGTTTAACCAACCAACCAATCAATCAACCAACCAACCAACTAACCAACTTATCAATCAATCAATCAATCAATCAATCAATCAATCAATCTGTATGACGGTTTAATCATGACAGTTTATTGAAGGAACAAACTCTCAATTATTCAAGAAAAATTGAAATTTAATATTGTTCTTACGTCACTTCTGAAAAAAAATCCACATGTTCTCTGAAACTACAAGTACAATCGACCTCAAAATTTGCAGTCAGCAGGGCATACATGTACTAAACGTTTATAAAAAAACTTGGTGCAGATATCTCTCAAAGCTTTTCCTAGAGAAAAGAAATGGCAATGCCGTAAAAATCGCTTGCTAGTTCCGTAAATCTCAGTAAAAACCTACAATAAAATGTCCGCTCCGAGAATGAAATACTAATCTGTGTTACAAACAGGTGCTGAAAAATGTACATTATCAGAAAATAATCAATAAATGTGTTTTAAAGTTACATCGGATCAATTAAATCCAAAACATGCACTGCTTGTGAACCGTCATCAAAATGTCAATTTCCTACAATGACAAAAGAAATTACATTGTGTACATTCCATCTCTATAGATGTTGTCTGTTTAACGTCCCCACCTAAAAAGAAATAAAAAGACTATCTTTTCGTTATTATAAACCCGTGTCACGTGATGTGGCGCGCGCGCTGTACCTAAAATAAAAGAAAAACTTTCCAAACTAAACATGAAACTTCTCCGGTAACAATAATATAGACCCCATACAGAAACAAACAAACAAACAAACAAACAAACACCCCCCAATTCAATTAATTTTACAGGGGGAAAGACCCCCTACAATTGCTTTTTTAAAGCAATTGATTTATATTGTAAAAAACCTTTTTAACCATTCTGTTCCGTTAATAAAAAAAAAAAAAATCTCCCCGAGACCCCCTTTTGCCCACCCCCCCCCCCCCTTTTTTTTTAACCCTCCACTTACAACTGAATGTAGGTTGTGTGCTATCTATCCTATCAACGTAAAACGAACGACAACTCCAGTTTTTTCCATATTATTAGGTCTTTCCACTTTTCTGTGGAAAGACCTATTGTTTTTCTTCTGATTATTTTTTTTTTTTCTTCCGCCTAATTTTGTTCTTGCGATAAACATTTGTTTCGCAATATGTCGCTTAGATATTTTGTATATGATATCGAACAGTTTATGCGCTTTTGAAATTTACCCTGCGTAAACGAATACTTTTCTTTGTAGGAGTTATCTCCCCAAACACTGTTTTCCTTGTTATGGCATCTCCTTCGCAACTGTTAAAGATTATGACAAATTTATTTTACAAAATTGTTCGTTACATCCTCAGTAATTTTTGGCGTATTTGGATCGAAGCGATTCGAAGAAATTTTATAGGAGTTATCTATCTTTTCGGAATAAATTTGTCGGTATGTTTTTTTAACTCATAAACCGTTAACCGTATAACCCTGGAATGTTTTTATTTGAGTCCCCTGATTCCTAACTTAGAAAATTAGGTCAAGGTCAAAGGTCAAGGTCATATTTTAGATTTTCATATGTCTTTGATTTCCCTATAACTCTTGAACGGTTATAGATACAAAAAAATTAAGCAGTGAAAAATGCTTGGTACTTCAAGGGGCAACTTTTTTTACATTATGACTATATTGATTTTACCATCATGTAAGGAACATAACTCCCATCGATGGTTTTTAAAAGGCCATTTTTAGGCAAAACTCTTAAACAAAAGGTCCTTGACCCATAGGGTCTTTTGCAATGACCTTGTGGAGCAATGACCTTGACGAAGGTTACAAGGTCAAAGGTCAAGGTCATCAAATTATGTGGTTTTGGCACTATTTAAACAGTTTTATGTGTGTTTGAATTTCAACCAACCAACCAACCCACATACCAACCAACTAATCAATCAATCAATCAATCATGATCATGATCAATCAACCAATAATGATCATGATCAATCAATCAATCATGTTTCCGTCTCATGTGTTTCTTATAGGGTTCAACCAACCAACCAACCAATCAATCAATCAATCAATCATGATCATGATCAACCAATCATGTTTCCGTCTCATGTGTTTAATATAGGGTCCAAGATCTTCTTTGTGTCTTTTTCCGTGTTTCAATTGACCCTATCCAATGTGTTTAACCAACCAACCAACCAACCAACTAATCAATCAATCAATCAATCAATCAATCAATCAATCAATCAATCAATCAATCAATCAATCAATCATGATCATGATCAATCAATCATGTTTCCGTCTCATGTGTTTAATATAGGGTCCAAGATCTTCTTTGTTTCTTTTTCCGTGTTTCAATTGACCCTATCCAACGTGTTAAACCAACCAACCAACCAACTAATCAATTAATCAATCAATCAACCAATCAATCAATCATGATCATGATCAATCAATCATGTTTCCGTCTCATGTGTTTAATATAGGGTCCAAGATCTTCTTTGTTTCTTTTTCCGTGTTTCAATTGACCCTATCCAACGTGTTTAACCAACCAACCAATCAATCAACCAACCAACCAACTAACCAACTTATCAATCAATCAATCAATCAATCAATCAATCAATCAATCTGTATGACGGTTTAATCATGACAGTTTATTGAAGGAACAAACTCTCAATTATTCAAGAAAAATTGAAATTTAATATTGTTCTTACGTCACTTCTGAAAAAAAATCCACATGTTCTCTGAAACTACAAGTACAATCGACCTCAAAATTTGCAGTCAGCAGGGCATACATGTACTAAACGTTTATAAAAAAACTTGGTGCAGATATCTCTCAAAGCTTTTCCTAGAGAAAAGAAATGGCAATGCCGTAAAAATCGCTTGCTAGTTCCGTAAATCTCAGTAAAAACCTACAATAAAATGTCCGCTCCGAGAATGAAATACTAATCTGTGTTACAAACAGGTGCTGAAAAATGTACATTATCAGAAAATAATCAATAAATGTGTTTTAAAGTTACATCGGATCAATTAAATCCAAAACATGCACTGCTTGTGAACCGTCATCAAAATGTCAATTTCCTACAATGACAAAAGAAATTACATTGTGTACATTCCATCTCTATAGATGTTGTCTGTTTAACGTCCCCACCTAAAAAGAAATAAAAAGACTATCTTTTCGTTATTATAAACCCGTGTCACGTGATGTGGCGCGCGCGCTGTACCTAAAATAAAA
Source organism: Mytilus edulis (assembly GCF_963676685.1). Lineage (NCBI taxonomy): Eukaryota > Metazoa > Mollusca > Bivalvia > Mytilida > Mytilidae > Mytilus > Mytilus edulis. The sequence continues at coordinate 11,616 of NW_027267424.1, read as the reverse complement.
GAAAAACTTTCCAAACTAAACATGAAACTTCTCCGGTAACAATAATATAGACCCCATACAGAAACAAACAAACAAACAAACAAACAAACACCCCCCAATTCAATTAATTTTACAGGGGGAAAGACCCCCTACAATTGCTTTTTTAAAGCAATTGATTTATATTGTAAAAAACCTTTTTAACCATTCTGTTCCGTTAATAAAAAAAAAAAAAATCTCCCCGAGACCCCCTTTTGCCCACCCCCCCCCTTTTTTTTTTAACCCTCCACTTACAACTGAATGTAGGTTGTGTGCTATCTATCCTATCAACGTAAAACGAACGACAACTCCAGTTTTTTCCATATTATTAGGTCTTTCCACTTTTCTGTGGAAAGACCTATTGTTTTTCTTCTGATTATTTTTTTTTTTTCTTCCGCCTAATTTTGTTCTTGCGATAAACATTTGTTTCGCAATATGTCGCTTAGATATTTTGTATATGATATCGAACAGTTTATGCGCTTTTGAAATTTACCCTGCGTAAACGAATACTTTTCTTTGTAGGAGTTATCTCCCCAAACACTGTTTTCCTTGTTATGGCATCTCCTTCGCAACTGTTAAAGATTATGACAAATTTATTTTACAAAATTGTTCGTTACATCCTCAGTAATTTTTGGCGTATTTGGATCGAAGCGATTCGAAGAAATTTTATAGGAGTTATCTATCTTTTCGGAATAAATTTGTCGGTATGTTTTTTTAACTCATAAACCGTTAACCGTATAACCCTGGAATGTTTTTATTTGAGTCCCCTGATTCCTAACTTAGAAAATTAGGTCAAGGTCAAAGGTCAAGGTCATATTTTAGATTTTCATATGTCTTTGATTTCCCTATAACTCTTGAACGGTTATAGATACAAAAAAATTAAGCAGTGAAAAATGCTTGGTACTTCAAGGGGCAACTTTTTTTACATTATGACTATATTGATTTTACCATCATGTAAGGAACATAACTCCCATCGATGGTTTTTAAAAGGCCATTTTTAGGCAAAACTCTTAAACAAAAGGTCCTTGACCCATAGGGTCTTTTGCAATGACCTTGTGGAGCAATGACCTTGACGAAGGTTACAAGGTCAAAGGTCAAGGTCATCAAATTATGTGGTTTTGGCACTATTTAAACAGTTTTATGTGTGTTTGAATTTCAACCAACCAACCAACCCACATACCAACCAACTAATCAATCAATCAATCAATCATGATCATGATCAATCAACCAATAATGATCATGATCAATCAATCAATCATGTTTCCGTCTCATGTGTTTCTTATAGGGTTCAACCAACCAACCAACCAATCAATCAATCAATCAATCATGATCATGATCAACCAATCATGTTTCCGTCTCATGTGTTTAATATAGGGTCCAAGATCTTCTTTGTGTCTTTTTCCGTGTTTCAATTGACCCTATCCAATGTGTTTAACCAACCAACCAACCAACCAACTAATCAATCAATCAATCAATCAATCAATCAATCAATCAATCAATCAATCAATCAATCAATCAATCATGATCATGATCAATCAATCATGTTTCCGTCTCATGTGTTTAATATAGGGTCCAAGATCTTCTTTGTTTCTTTTTCCGTGTTTCAATTGACCCTATCCAACGTGTTAAACCAACCAACCAACCAACTAATCAATTAATCAATCAATCAACCAATCAATCAATCATGATCATGATCAATCAATCATGTTTCCGTCTCATGTGTTTAATATAGGGTCCAAGATCTTCTTTGTTTCTTTTTCCGTGTTTCAATTGACCCTATCCAACGTGTTTAACCAACCAACCAATCAATCAACCAACCAACCAACTAACCAACTTATCAATCAATCAATCAATCAATCAATCAATCAATCAATCTGTATGACGGTTTAATCATGACAGTTTATTGAAGGAACAAACTCTCAATTATTCAAGAAAAATTGAAATTTAATATTGTTCTTACGTCACTTCTGAAAAAAATCCACATGTTCTCTGAAACTACAAGTACAATCGACCTCAAAATTTGCAGTCAGCAGGGCATACATGTACTAAACGTTTATAAAAAAACTTGGTGCAGATATCTCTCAAAGCTTTTCCTAGAGAAAAGAAATGGCAATGCCGTAAAAATCGCTTGCTAGTTCCGTAAATCTCAGTAAAAACCTACAATAAAATGTCCGCTCCGAGAATGAAATACTAATCTGTGTTACAAACAGGTGCTGAAAAATGTACATTATCAGAAAATAATCAATAAATGTGTTTTAAAGTTACATCGGATCAATTAAATCCAAAACATGCACTGCTTGTGAACCGTCATCAAAATGTCAATTTCCTACAATGACAAAAGAAATTACATTGTGTACATTCCATCTCTATAGATGTTGTCTGTTTAACGTCCCCACCTAAAAAGAAATAAAAAGACTATCTTTTCGTTATTATAAACCCGTGTCACGTGATGTGGCGCGCGCGCTGTACCTAAAATAAAAGAAAAACTTTCCAAACTAAACATGAAACTTCTCCGGTAACAATAATATAGACCCCATACAGAAACAAACAAACAAACAAACAAACAAACACCCCCCAATTCAATTAATTTTACAGGGGGAAAGACCCCCTACAATTGCTTTTTTAAAGCAATTGATTTATATTGTAAAAAACCTTTTTAACCATTCTGTTCCGTTAATAAAAAAAAAAAAAATCTCCCCGAGACCCCCTTTTGCCCACCCCCCCCCCCCCTTTTTTTTTTAACCCTCCACTTACAACTGAATGTAGGTTGTGTGCTATCTATCCTATCAACGTAAAACGAACGACAACTCCAGTTTTTTCCATATTATTAGGTCTTTCCACTTTTCTGTGGAAAGACCTATTGTTTTTCTTCTGATTATTTTTTTTTTTCTTCCGCCTAATTTTGTTCTTGCGATAAACATTTGTTTCGCAATATGTCGCTTAGATATTTTGTATATGATATCGAACAGTTTATGCGCTTTTGAAATTTACCCTGCGTAAACGAATACTTTTCTTTGTAGGAGTTATCTCCCCAAACACTGTTTTCCTTGTTATGGCATCTCCTTCGCAACTGTTAAAGATTATGACAAATTTATTTTACAAAATTGTTCGTTACATCCTCAGTAATTTTTGGCGTATTTGGATCGAAGCGATTCGAAGAAATTTTATAGGAGTTATCTATCTTTTCGGAATAAATTTGTCGGTATGTTTTTTTAACTCATAAACCGTTAACCGTATAACCCTGGAATGTTTTTATTTGAGTCCCCTGATTCCTAACTTAGAAAATTAGGTCAAGGTCAAAGGTCAAGGTCATATTTTAGATTTTCATATGTCTTTGATTTCCCTATAACTCTTGAACGGTTATAGATACAAAAAAATTAAGCAGTGAAAAATGCTTGGTACTTCAAGGGGCAACTTTTTTTACATTATGACTATATTGATTTTACCATCATGTAAGGAACATAACTCCCATCGATGGTTTTTAAAAGGCCATTTTTAGGCAAAACTCTTAAACAAAAGGTCCTTGACCCATAGGGTCTTTTGCAATGACCTTGTGGAGCAATGACCTTGACGAAGGTTACAAGGTCAAAGGTCAAGGTCATCAAATTATGTGGTTTTGGCACTATTTAAACAGTTTTATGTGTGTTTGAATTTCAACCAACCAACCAACCCACATACCAACCAACTAATCAATCAATCAATCAATCATGATCATGATCAATCAACCAATAATGATCATGATCAATCAATCAATCATGTTTCCGTCTCATGTGTTTCTTATAGGGTTCAACCAACCAACCAACCAATCAATCAATCAATCAATCATGATCATGATCAACCAATCATGTTTCCGTCTCATGTGTTTAATATAGGGTCCAAGATCTTCTTTGTGTCTTTTTCCGTGTTTCAATTGACCCTATCCAATGTGTTTAACCAACCAACCAACCAACCAACCAACCAACCAACCAACTAATCAATCAATCAATCAATCAATCAATCAATCAATCAATCAATCAATCAATCAATCAATCAATCATGATCATGATCAATCAATCATGTTTCCGTCTCATGTGTTTAATATAGGGTCCAAGATCTTCTTTGTTTCTTTTTCCGTGTTTCAATTGACCCTATCCAACGTGTTAAACCAACCAACCAACCAACTAATCAATTAATCAATCAATCAACCAATCAATCAATCATGATCATGATCAATCAATCATGTTTCCGTCTCATGTGTTTAATATAGGGTCCAAGATCTTCTTTGTTTCTTTTTCCGTGTTTCAATTGACCCTATCCAACGTGTTTAACCAACCAACCAATCAATCAACCAACCAACCAACTAACCAACTTATCAATCAATCAATCAATCAATCAATCAATCAATCAATCTGTATGACGGTTTAATCATGACAGTTTATTGAAGGAACAAACTCTCAATTATTCAAGAAAAATTGAAATTTAATATTGTTCTTACGTCACTTCTGAAAAAAAATCCACATGTTCTCTGAAACTACAAGTACAATCGACCTCAAAATTTGCAGTCAGCAGGGCATACATGTACTAAACGTTTATAAAAAAACTTGGTGCAGATATCTCTCAAAGCTTTTCCTAGAGAAAAGAAATGGCAATGCCGTAAAAATCGCTTGCTAGTTCCGTAAATCTCAGTAAAAACCTACAATAAAATGTCCGCTCCGAGAATGAAATACTAATCTGTGTTACAAACAGGTGCTGAAAAATGTACATTATCAGAAAATAATCAATAAATGTGTTTTAAAGTTACATCGGATCAATTAAATCCAAAACATGCACTGCTTGTGAACCGTCATCAAAATGTCAATTTCCTACAATGACAAAAGAAATTACATTGTGTACATTCCATCTCTATAGATGTTGTCTGTTTAACGTCCCCACCTAAAAAGAAATAAAAAGACTATCTTTTCGTTATTATAAACCCGTGTCACGTGATGTGGCGCGCGCGCTGTACCTAAAATAAAAGAAAAACTTTCCAAACTAAACATGAAACTTCTCCGGTAACAATAATATAGACCCCATACAGAAACAAACAAACAAACAAACAAACAAACACCCCCCAATTCAATTAATTTTACAGGGGGAAAGACCCCCTACAATTGCTTTTTTAAAGCAATTGATTTATATTGTAAAAAACCTTTTTAAACCATTCTGTTCCGTTAATAAAAAAAAAAAAAATCTCCCCGAGACCCCCTTTTGCCCACCCCCCCCCCTTTTTTTTTTAACCCTCCACTTACAACTGAATGTAGGTTGTGTGCTATCTATCCTATCAACGTAAAACGAACGACAACTCCAGTTTTTTCCATATTATTAGGTCTTTCCACTTTTCTGTGGAAAGACCTATTGTTTTTCTTCTGATTATTTTTTTTTTTTCTTCCGCCTAATTTTGTTCTTGCGATAAACATTTGTTTCGCAATATGTCGCTTAGATATTTTGTATATGATATCGAACAGTTTATGCGCTTTTGAAATTTACCCTGCGTAAACGAATACTTTTCTTTGTAGGAGTTATCTCCCCAAACACTGTTTTCCTTGTTATGGCATCTCCTTCGCAACTGTTAAAGATTATGACAAATTTATTTTACAAAATTGTTCGTTACATCCTCAGTAATTTTTGGCGTATTTGGATCGAAGCGATTCGAAGAAATTTTATAGGAGTTATCTATCTTTTCGGAATAAATTTGTCGGTATGTTTTTTTAACTCATAAACCGTTAACCGTATAACCCTGGAATGTTTTTATTTGAGTCCCCTGATTCCTAACTTAGAAAATTAGGTCAAGGTCAAAGGTCAAGGTCATATTTTAGATTTTCATATGTCTTTGATTTCCCTATAACTCTTGAACGGTTATAGATACAAAAAAATTAAGCAGTGAAAAATGCTTGGTACTTCAAGGGGCAACTTTTTTTACATTATGACTATATTGATTTTACCATCATGTAAGGAACATAACTCCCATCGATGGTTTTAAAAGGCCATTTTTAGGCAAAACTCTTAAACAAAAGGTCCTGGACCCATAGGGTCTTTTGCAATGACCTTGTGGAGCAATGACCTTGACGAAGGTTACAAGGTCAAAGGTCAAGGTCATCAAATTATGTGGTTTTGGCACTATTTAAACAGTTTTATGTGTGTTTGAATTTCAACCAACCAACCAACCCACATACCAACCAACTAATCAATCAATCAATCAATCATGATCATGATCAATCAACCAATAATGATCATGATCAATCAATCAATCATGTTTCCGTCTCATGTGTTTCTTATAGGGTTCAACCAACCAACCAACCAATCAATCAATCAATCAATCATGATCATGATCAACCAATCATGTTTCCGTCTCATGTGTTTAATATAGGGTCCAAGATCTTCTTTGTGTCTTTTTCCGTGTTTCAATTGACCCTATCCAATGTGTTTAACCAACCAACCAACCAACCAACCAACCAACCAACCAACTAATCAATCAATCAATCAATCAATCAATCAATCAATCAATCAATCAATCAATCAATCAATCAATCATGATCATGATCAATCAATCATGTTTCCGTCTCATGTGTTTAATATAGGGTCCAAGATCTTCTTTGTTTCTTTTTCCGTGTTTCAATTGACCCTATCCAACGTGTTAAACCAACCAACCAACCAACTAATCAATTAATCAATCAATCAACCAATCAATCAATCATGATCATGATCAATCAATCATGTTTCCGTCTCATGTGTTTAATATAGGGTCCAAGATCTTCTTTGTTTCTTTTTCCGTGTTTCAATTGACCCTATCCAACGTGTTTAACCAACCAACCAATCAATCAAACCAACCAACCAACTAACCAACTTATCAATCAATCAATCAATCAATCAATCAATCAATCAATCTGTATGACGGTTTAATCATGACAGTTTATTGAAGGAACAAACTCTCAATTATTCAAGAAAAATTGAAATTTAATATTGTTCTTACGTCACTTCTGAAAAAAAATCCACATGTTCTCTGAAACTACAAGTACAATCGACCTCAAAATTTGCAGTCAGCAGGGCATACATGTACTAAACGTTTATAAAAAAACTTGGTGCAGATATCTCTCAAAGCTTTTCCTAGAGAAAAGAAATGGCAATGCCGTAAAAATCGCTTGCTAGTTCCGTAAATCTCAGTAAAAACCTACAATAAAATGTCCGCTCCGAGAATGAAATACTAATCTGTGTTACAAACAGGTGCTGAAAAATGTACATTATCAGAAAATAATCAATAAATGTGTTTTAAAGTTACATCGGATCAATTAAATCCAAAACATGCACTGCTTGTGAACCGTCATCAAAATGTCAATTTCCTACAATGACAAAAGAAATTACATTGTGTACATTCCATCTCTATAGATGTTGTCTGTTTAACGTCCCCACCTAAAAAGAAATAAAAAGACTATCTTTTCGTTATTATAACCCGTGTCACGTGATGTGGCGCGCGCGCTGTACCTAAAATAAAAGAAAAACTTTCCAAACTAAACATGAAACTTCTCCGGTAACAATAATATAGACCCCATACAGAAACAAACAAACAAACAAACAAACAAACACCCCCCAATTCAATTAATTTTACAGGGGGAAAGACCCCCTACAATTGCTTTTTTAAAGCAATTGATTTATATTGTAAAAAACCTTTTTAACCATTCTGTTCCGTTAATAAAAAAAAAAAAAATCTCCCCGAGACCCCCTTTTGCCCACCCCCCCCCCTTTTTTTTTAACCCTCCACTTACAACTGAATGTAGGTTGTGTGCTATCTATCCTATCAACGTAAAACGAACGACAACTCCAGTTTTTTCCATATTATTAGGTCTTTCCACTTTTCTGTGGAAAGACCTATTGTTTTTCTTCTGATTATTTTTTTTTTTTCTTCCGCCTAATTTTGTTCTTGCGATAAACATTTGTTTCGCAATATGTCGCTTAGATATTTTGTATATGATATCGAACAGTTTATGCGCTTTTGAAATTTACCCTGCGTAAACGAATACTTTTCTTTGTAGGAGTTATCTCCCCAAACACTGTTTTCCTTGTTATGGCATCTCCTTCGCAACTGTTAAAGATTATGACAAATTTATTTTACAAAATTGTTCGTTACATCCTCAGTAATTTTTGGCGTATTTGGATCGAAGCGATTCGAAGAAATTTTATAGGAGTTATCTATCTTTTCGGAATAAATTTGTCGGTATGTTTTTTTAACTCATAAACCGTTAACCGTATAACCCTGGAATGTTTTTATTTGAGTCCCCTGATTCCTAACTTAGAAAATTAGGTCAAGGTCAAAGGTCAAGGTCATATTTTAGATTTTCATATGTCTTTGATTTCCCTATAACTCTTGAACGGTTATAGATACAAAAAAAATTAAGCAGTGAAAAATGCTTGGTACTTCAAGGGGCAACTTTTTTTTACATTATGACTATATTGATTTTACCATCATGTAAGGAACATAACTCCCATCGATGGTTTTTAAAAGGCCATTTTTAGGCAAAACTCTTAAACAAAAGGTCCTTGACCCATAGGGTCTTTTGCAATGACCTTGTGGAGCAATGACCTTGACGAAGGTTACAAGGTCAAAGGTCAAGGTCATCAAATTATGTGGTTTTGGCACTATTTAAACAGTTTTATGTGTGTTTGAATTTCAACCAACCAACCAACCCACATACCAACCAACTAATCAATCAATCAATCAATCATGATCATGATCAATCAACCAATAATGATCATGATCAATCAATCAATCATGTTTCCGTCTCATGTGTTTCTTATAGGGTTCAACCAACCAACCAACCAATCAATCAATCAATCAATCATGATCATGATCAACCAATCATGTTTCCGTCTCATGTGTTTAATATAGGGTCCAAGATCTTCTTTGTGTCTTTTTCCGTGTTTCAATTGACCCTATCCAATGTGTTTAACCAACCAACCAACCAACCAACCAACCAACCAACCAACTAATCAATCAATCAATCAATCAATCAATCAATCAATCATCAATCAATCAATCAATCAATCAATCATGATCATGATCAATCAATCATGTTTCCGTCTCATGTGTTTAATATAGGGTCCAAGATCTTCTTTGTTTCTTTTTCCGTGTTTCAATTGACCCTATCCAACGTGTTAAACCAACCAACCAACCAACTAATCAATTAATCAATCAATCAACCAATCAATCAATCATGATCATGATCAATCAATCATGTTTCCGTCTCATGTGTTTAATATAGGGTCCAAGATCTTCTTTGTTTCTTTTTCCGTGTTTCAATTGACCCTATCCAACGTGTTTAACCAACCAACCAATCAATCAACCAACCAACCAACTAACCAACTTATCAATCAATCAATCAATCAATCAATCAATCAATCAATCTGTATGACGGTTTAATCATGACAGTTTATTGAAGGAACAAACTCTCAATTATTCAAGAAAAATTGAAATTTAATATTGTTTCTTACGTCACTTCTGAAAAAAAATCCACATGTTCTCTGAAACTACAAGTACAATCGACCTCAAAATTTGCAGTCAGCAGGGCATACATGTACTAAACGTTTATAAAAAAACTTGGTGCAGATATCTCTCAAAGCTTTTCCTAGAGAAAAGAAATGGCAATGCCGTAAAAATCGCTTGCTAGTTCCGTAAATCTCAGTAAAAACCTACAATAAAATGTCCGCTCCGAGAATGAAATACTAATCTGTGTTACAAACAGGTGCTGAAAAATGTACATTATCAGAAAATAATCAATAAATGTGTTTTAAAGTTACATCGGATCAATTAAATCCAAAACATGCACTGCTTGTGAACCGTCATCAAAATGTCAATTTCCTACAATGACAAAAGAAATTACATTGTGTACATTCCATCTCTATAGATGTTGTCTGTTTAACGTCCCCACCTAAAAAGAAATAAAAAGACTATCTTTTCGTTATTATAAACCCGTGTCACGTGATGTGGCGCGCGCGCTGTACCTAAAATAAAAGAAAAAACTTCCAAACTAAACATGAAACTTCTCCGGTAACAATAATATAGACCCCATACAGAAACAAACAAACAAACAAACAAACAAACACCCCCCAATTCAATTAATTTTACAGGGGGAAAGACCCCCTACAATTGCTTTTTTAAAGCAATTGATTTATATTGTAAAAAACCTTTTTAACCATTCTGTTCCGTTAATAAAAAAAAAAAAATCTCCCGAGACCCCCCTTTTGCCCACCCCCCCCCCCTTTTTTTTTTAACCCTCCACTTACAACTGAATGTAGGTTGTGTGCTATCTATCCTATCAACGTAAAACGAACGACAACTCCAGTTTTTTCCATATTATTAGGTCTTTCCACTTTTCTGTGGAAAGACCTATTGTTTTTCTTCTGATTATTTTTTTTTTTTCTTCCGCCTAATTTTGTTCTTGCGATAAACATTTGTTTCGCAATATGTCGCTTAGATATTTTGTATATGATATCGAACAGTTTATGCGCTTTTGAAATTTACCCTGCGTAAACGAATACTTTTCTTTGTAGGAGTTATCTCCCCAAACACTGTTTTCCTTGTTATGGCATCTCCTTCGCAACTGTTAAAGATTATGACAAATTTATTTTACAAAATTGTTCGTTACATCCTCAGTAATTTTTGGCGTATTTGGATCGAAGCGATTCGAAGAAATTTTATAGGAGTTATCTATCTTTTCGGAATAAATTTGTCGGTATGTTTTTTTAACTCATAAACCGTTAACCGTATAACCCTGGAATGTTTTTATTTGAGTCCCCTGATTCCTAACTTAGAAAATTAGGTCAAGGTCAAAGGTCAAGGTCATATTTAGATTTTCATATGTCTTTGATTTCCCTATAACTCTTGAACGGTTATAGATACAAAAAAATTAAGCAGTGAAAAATGCTTGGTACTTCAAGGGGCAACTTTTTTTACATTATGACTATATTGATTTTACCATCATGTAAGGAACATAACTCCCATCGATGGTTTTTAAAAGGCCATTTTTAGGCAAAACTCTTAAACAAAAGGTCCTGGACCCATAGGGTCTTTTGCAATGACCTTGTGGAGCAATGACCTTGACGAAGGTTACAAGGTCAAAGGTCAAGGTCATCAAATTATGTGGTTTTGGCACTATTTAAACAGTTTATGTGTGTTTGAATTTCAACCAACCAACCAACCCACATACCAACCAACTAATCAATCAATCAATCAATCATGATCATGATCAATCAACCAATAATGATCATGATCAATCAATCAATCATGTTTCCCGTCTCATGTGTTTCTTATAGGGTTCAACCAACCAACCAACCAATCAATCAATCAATCAATCATGATCATGATCAACCAATCATGTTTCCGTCTCATGTGTTTAATATAGGGTCCAAGATCTTCTTTGTGTCTTTTTCCGTGTTTCAATTGACCCTATCCAATGTGTTTAACCAACCAACCAACCAACCAACCAACCAACCAACCAACTAATCAATCAATCAATCAATCAATCAATCAATCAATCAATCAATCAATCAATCAATCAATCAATCATGATCATGATCAATCAATCATGTTTC
>NW_027267423.1:0-20813 GCF_963676685.1 Mytilus edulis | reverse complement strand
TCTCATGTGTTTAATATAGGGTCCAAGATCTTCTTTGTGTCTTTTTCCGTGTTTCAATTGACCCTATCCAATGTGTTTAACCAACCAACCAACCAACCAACTAATCAATCAATCAATCAATCAATCAATCAATCAATCAATCAATCAATCAATCAATCAATCATGATCATGATCAATCAATCATGTTTCCGTCTCATGTGTTTAATATAGGGTCCAAGATCTTCTTTGTTTCTTTTTCCGTGTTTCAATTGACCCTATCCAACGTGTTAAACCAACCAACCAACCAACTAATCAATTAATCAATCAATCAACCAATCAATCAATCATGATCATGATCAATCAATCATGTTTCCGTCTCATGTGTTTAATATAGGGTCCAAGATCTTCTTTGTTTCTTTTTCCGTGTTTCAATTGACCCTATCCAACGTGTTTAACCAACCAACCAATCAATCAACCAACCAACCAACTAACCAACTTATCAATCAATCAATCAATCAATCAATCAATCAATCAATCTGTATGACGGTTTAATCATGACAGTTTATTGAAGGAACAAACTCTCAATTATTCAAGAAAAATTGAAATTTAATATTGTTCTTACGTCACTTCTGAAAAAAAATCCACATGTTCTCTGAAACTACAAGTACAATCGACCTCAAAATTTGCAGTCAGCAGGGCATACATGTACTAAACGTTTATAAAAAAACTTGGTGCAGATATCTCTCAAAGCTTTTCCTAGAGAAAAGAAATGGCAATGCCGTAAAAATCGCTTGCTAGTTCCGTAAATCTCAGTAAAAACCTACAATAAAATGTCCGCTCCGAGAATGAAATACTAATCTGTGTTACAAACAGGTGCTGAAAAATGTACATTATCAGAAAATAATCAATAAATGTGTTTTAAAGTTACATCGGATCAATTAAATCCAAAACATGCACTGCTTGTGAACCGTCATCAAAATGTCAATTTCCTACAATGACAAAAGAAATTACATTGTGTACATTCCATCTCTATAGATGTTGTCTGTTTAACGTCCCCACCTAAAAAGAAATAAAAAGACTATCTTTTCGTTATTATAAACCCGTGTCACGTGATGTGGCGCGCGCGCTGTACCTAAAATAAAAGAAAAACTTTCCAAACTAAACATGAAACTTCTCCGGTAACAATAATATAGACCCCATACAGAAACAAACAAACAAACAAACAAACAAACACCCCCCAATTCAATTAATTTTACAGGGGGAAAGACCCCCTACAATTGCTTTTTTAAAGCAATTGATTTATATTGTAAAAAACCTTTTTAACCATTCTGTTCCGTTAATAAAAAAAAAAAAAATCTCCCCGAGACCCCCTTTTGCCCACCCCCCCCCCCCTTTTTTTTTTAACCCTCCACTTACAACTGAATGTAGGTTGTGTGCTATCTATCCTATCAACGTAAAACGAACGACAACTCCAGTTTTTTCCATATTATTAGGTCTTTCCACTTTTCTGTGGAAAGACCTATTGTTTTTCTTCTGATTATTTTTTTTTTTTCTTCCGCCTAATTTTGTTCTTGCGATAAACATTTGTTTCGCAATATGTCGCTTAGATATTTTGTATATGATATCGAACAGTTTATGCGCTTTTGAAATTTACCCTGCGTAAACGAATACTTTTCTTTGTAGGAGTTATCTCCCCAAACACTGTTTTCCTTGTTATGGCATCTCCTTCGCAACTGTTAAAGATTATGACAAATTTATTTTACAAAATTGTTCGTTACATCCTCAGTAATTTTTGGCGTATTTGGATCGAAGCGATTCGAAGAAATTTTATAGGAGTTATCTATCTTTTCGGAATAAATTTGTCGGTATGTTTTTTTAACTCATAAACCGTTAACCGTATAACCCTGGAATGTTTTTATTTGAGTCCCCTGATTCCTAACTTAGAAAATTAGGTCAAGGTCAAAGGTCAAGGTCATATTTTAGATTTTCATATGTCTTTGATTTCCCTATAACTCTTGAACGGTTATAGATACAAAAAAATTAAGCAGTGAAAAATGCTTGGTACTTCAAGGGGCAACTTTTTTTACATTATGACTATATTGATTTTACCATCATGTAAGGAACATAACTCCCATCGATGGTTTTTAAAAGGCCATTTTTAGGCAAAACTCTTAAACAAAAGGTCCTTGACCCATAGGGTCTTTTGCAATGACCTTGTGGAGCAATGACCTTGACGAAGGTTACAAGGTCAAAGGTCAAGGTCATCAAATTATGTGGTTTTGGCACTATTTAAACAGTTTTATGTGTGTTTGAATTTCAACCAACCAACCAACCCACATACCAACCAACTAATCAATCAATCAATCAATCATGATCATGATCAATCAACCAATAATGATCATGATCAATCAATCAATCATGTTTCCGTCTCATGTGTTTCTTATAGGGTTCAACCAACCAACCAACCAATCAATCAATCAATCAATCATGATCATGATCAACCAATCATGTTTCCGTCTCATGTGTTTAATATAGGGTCCAAGATCTTCTTTGTGTCTTTTTCCGTGTTTCAATTGACCCTATCCAATGTGTTTAACCAACCAACCAACCAACCAACTAATCAATCAATCAATCAATCAATCAATCAATCAATCAATCAATCAATCAATCAATCATGATCATGATCAATCAATCATGTTTCCGTCTCATGTGTTTAATATAGGGTCCAAGATCTTCTTTGTTTCTTTTTCCGTGTTTCAATTGACCCTATCCAACGTGTTAAACCAACCAACCAACCAACTAATCAATTAATCAATCAATCAACCAATCAATCAATCATGATCATGATCAATCAATCATGTTTCCGTCTCATGTGTTTAATATAGGGTCCAAGATCTTCTTTGTTTCTTTTTCCGTGTTTCAATTGACCCTATCCAACGTGTTTAACCAACCAACCAATCAATCAACCAACCAACCAACTAACCAACTTATCAATCAATCAATCAATCAATCAATCAATCAATCAATCTGTATGACGGTTTAATCATGACAGTTTATTGAAGGAACAAACTCTCAATTATTCAAGAAAAATTGAAATTTAATATTGTTCTTACGTCACTTCTGAAAAAAAATCCACATGTTCTCTGAAACTACAAGTACAATCGACCTCAAAATTTGCAGTCAGCAGGGCATACATGTACTAAACGTTTATAAAAAAACTTGGTGCAGATATCTCTCAAAGCTTTTCCTAGAGAAAAGAAATGGCAATGCCGTAAAAATCGCTTGCTAGTTCCGTAAATCTCAGTAAAAACCTACAATAAAATGTCCGCTCCGAGAATGAAATACTAATCTGTGTTACAAACAGGTGCTGAAAAATGTACATTATCAGAAAATAATCAATAAATGTGTTTTAAAGTTACATCGGATCAATTAAATCCAAAACATGCACTGCTTGTGAACCGTCATCAAAATGTCAATTTCCTACAATGACAAAAGAAATTACATTGTGTACATTCCATCTCTATAGATGTTGTCTGTTTAACGTCCCCACCTAAAAAGAAATAAAAAGACTATCTTTTCGTTATTATAAACCCGTGTCACGTGATGTGGCGCGCGCGCTGTACCTAAAATAAAAGAAAAACTTTCCAAACTAAACATGAAACTTCTCCGGTAACAATAATATAGACCCCATACAGAAACAAACAAACAAACAAACAAACAAACACCCCCCAATTCAATTAATTTTACAGGGGGAAAGACCCCCTACAATTGCTTTTTTAAAGCAATTGATTTATATTGTAAAAAACCTTTTTAACCATTCTGTTCCGTTAATAAAAAAAAAAAAAATCTCCCCGAGACCCCCTTTTGCCCACCCCCCCCCCCCTTTTTTTTTTAACCCTCCACTTACAACTGAATGTAGGTTGTGTGCTATCTATCCTATCAACGTAAAACGAACGACAACTCCAGTTTTTTCCATATTATTAGGTCTTTCCACTTTTCTGTGGAAAGACCTATTGTTTTTCTTCTGATTATTTTTTTTTTTTCTTCCGCCTAATTTTGTTCTTGCGATAAACATTTGTTTCGCAATATGTCGCTTAGATATTTTGTATATGATATCGAACAGTTTATGCGCTTTTGAAATTTACCCTGCGTAAACGAATACTTTTCTTTGTAGGAGTTATCTCCCCAAACACTGTTTTCCTTGTTATGGCATCTCCTTCGCAACTGTTAAAGATTATGACAAATTTATTTTACAAAATTGTTCGTTACATCCTCAGTAATTTTTGGCGTATTTGGATCGAAGCGATTCGAAGAAATTTTATAGGAGTTATCTATCTTTTCGGAATAAATTTGTCGGTATGTTTTTTTAACTCATAAACCGTTAACCGTATAACCCTGGAATGTTTTTATTTGAGTCCCCTGATTCCTAACTTAGAAAATTAGGTCAAGGTCAAAGGTCAAGGTCATATTTTAGATTTTCATATGTCTTTGATTTCCCTATAACTCTTGAACGGTTATAGATACAAAAAAATTAAGCAGTGAAAAATGCTTGGTACTTCAAGGGGCAACTTTTTTTACATTATGACTATATTGATTTTACCATCATGTAAGGAACATAACTCCCATCGATGGTTTTTAAAAGGCCATTTTTAGGCAAAACTCTTAAACAAAAGGTCCTTGACCCATAGGGTCTTTTGCAATGACCTTGTGGAGCAATGACCTTGACGAAGGTTACAAGGTCAAAGGTCAAGGTCATCAAATTATGTGGTTTTGGCACTATTTAAACAGTTTTATGTGTGTTTGAATTTCAACCAACCAACCAACCCACATACCAACCAACTAATCAATCAATCAATCAATCATGATCATGATCAATCAACCAATAATGATCATGATCAATCAATCAATCATGTTTCCGTCTCATGTGTTTCTTATAGGGTTCAACCAACCAACCAACCAATCAATCAATCAATCAATCATGATCATGATCAACCAATCATGTTTCCGTCTCATGTGTTTAATATAGGGTCCAAGATCTTCTTTGTGTCTTTTTCCGTGTTTCAATTGACCCTATCCAATGTGTTTAACCAACCAACCAACCAACCAACTAATCAATCAATCAATCAATCAATCAATCAATCAATCAATCAATCAATCAATCAATCAATCAATCAATCATGATCATGATCAATCAATCATGTTTCCGTCTCATGTGTTTAATATAGGGTCCAAGATCTTCTTTGTTTCTTTTTCCGTGTTTCAATTGACCCTATCCAACGTGTTAAACCAACCAACCAACCAACTAATCAATTAATCAATCAATCAACCAATCAATCAATCATGATCATGATCAATCAATCATGTTTCCGTCTCATGTGTTTAATATAGGGTCCAAGATCTTCTTTGTTTCTTTTTCCGTGTTTCAATTGACCCTATCCAACGTGTTTAACCAACCAACCAATCAATCAACCAACCAACCAACTAACCAACTTATCAATCAATCAATCAATCAATCAATCAATCAATCAATCTGTATGACGGTTTAATCATGACAGTTTATTGAAGGAACAAACTCTCAATTATTCAAGAAAAATTGAAATTTAATATTGTTCTTACGTCACTTCTGAAAAAAAATCCACATGTTCTCTGAAACTACAAGTACAATCGACCTCAAAATTTGCAGTCAGCAGGGCATACATGTACTAAACGTTTATAAAAAAACTTGGTGCAGATATCTCTCAAAGCTTTTCCTAGAGAAAAGAAATGGCAATGCCGTAAAAATCGCTTGCTAGTTCCGTAAATCTCAGTAAAAACCTACAATAAAATGTCCGCTCCGAGAATGAAATACTAATCTGTGTTACAAACAGGTGCTGAAAAATGTACATTATCAGAAAATAATCAATAAATGTGTTTTAAAGTTACATCGGATCAATTAAATCCAAAACATGCACTGCTTGTGAACCGTCATCAAAATGTCAATTTCCTACAATGACAAAAGAAATTACATTGTGTACATTCCATCTCTATAGATGTTGTCTGTTTAACGTCCCCACCTAAAAAGAAATAAAAAGACTATCTTTTCGTTATTATAAACCCGTGTCACGTGATGTGGCGCGCGCGCTGTACCTAAAATAAAAGAAAAACTTTCCAAACTAAACATGAAACTTCTCCGGTAACAATAATATAGACCCCATACAGAAACAAACAAACAAACAAACAAACAAACACCCCCCAATTCAATTAATTTTACAGGGGGAAAGACCCCCTACAATTGCTTTTTTAAAGCAATTGATTTATATTGTAAAAAACCTTTTTAACCATTCTGTTCCGTTAATAAAAAAAAAAAAAATCTCCCCGAGACCCCCTTTTGCCCACCCCCCCCCCCTTTTTTTTTTAACCCTCCACTTACAACTGAATGTAGGTTGTGTGCTATCTATCCTATCAACGTAAAACGAACGACAACTCCAGTTTTTTCCATATTATTAGGTCTTTCCACTTTTCTGTGGAAAGACCTATTGTTTTTCTTCTGATTATTTTTTTTTTTTCTTCCGCCTAATTTTGTTCTTGCGATAAACATTTGTTTCGCAATATGTCGCTTAGATATTTTGTATATGATATCGAACAGTTTATGCGCTTTTGAAATTTACCCTGCGTAAACGAATACTTTTCTTTGTAGGAGTTATCTCCCCAAACACTGTTTTCCTTGTTATGGCATCTCCTTCGCAACTGTTAAAGATTATGACAAATTTATTTTACAAAATTGTTCGTTACATCCTCAGTAATTTTTGGCGTATTTGGATCGAAGCGATTCGAAGAAATTTTATAGGAGTTATCTATCTTTTCGGAATAAATTTGTCGGTATGTTTTTTTAACTCATAAACCGTTAACCGTATAACCCTGGAATGTTTTTATTTGAGTCCCCTGATTCCTAACTTAGAAAATTAGGTCAAGGTCAAAGGTCAAGGTCATATTTTAGATTTTCATATGTCTTTGATTTCCCTATAACTCTTGAACGGTTATAGATACAAAAAAATTAAGCAGTGAAAAATGCTTGGTACTTCAAGGGGCAACTTTTTTTACATTATGACTATATTGATTTTACCATCATGTAAGGAACATAACTCCCATCGATGGTTTTTAAAAGGCCATTTTTAGGCAAAACTCTTAAACAAAAGGTCCTTGACCCATAGGGTCTTTTGCAATGACCTTGTGGAGCAATGACCTTGACGAAGGTTACAAGGTCAAAGGTCAAGGTCATCAAATTATGTGGTTTTGGCACTATTTAAACAGTTTTATGTGTGTTTGAATTTCAACCAACCAACCAACCCACATACCAACCAACTAATCAATCAATCAATCAATCATGATCATGATCAATCAACCAATAATGATCATGATCAATCAATCAATCATGTTTCCGTCTCATGTGTTTCTTATAGGGTTCAACCAACCAACCAACCAATCAATCAATCAATCAATCATGATCATGATCAACCAATCATGTTTCCGTCTCATGTGTTTAATATAGGGTCCAAGATCTTCTTTGTGTCTTTTTCCGTGTTTCAATTGACCCTATCCAATGTGTTTAACCAACCAACCAACCAACCAACTAATCAATCAATCAATCAATCAATCAATCAATCAATCAATCAATCAATCAATCAATCAATCAATCATGATCATGATCAATCAATCATGTTTCCGTCTCATGTGTTTAATATAGGGTCCAAGATCTTCTTTGTTTCTTTTTCCGTGTTTCAATTGACCCTATCCAACGTGTTAAACCAACCAACCAACCAACTAATCAATTAATCAATCAATCAACCAATCAATCAATCATGATCATGATCAATCAATCATGTTTCCGTCTCATGTGTTTAATATAGGGTCCAAGATCTTCTTTGTTTCTTTTTCCGTGTTTCAATTGACCCTATCCAACGTGTTTAACCAACCAACCAATCAATCAACCAACCAACCAACTAACCAACTTATCAATCAATCAATCAATCAATCAATCAATCAATCAATCTGTATGACGGTTTAATCATGACAGTTTATTGAAGGAACAAACTCTCAATTATTCAAGAAAAATTGAAATTTAATATTGTTCTTACGTCACTTCTGAAAAAAAATCCACATGTTCTCTGAAACTACAAGTACAATCGACCTCAAAATTTGCAGTCAGCAGGGCATACATGTACTAAACGTTTATAAAAAAACTTGGTGCAGATATCTCTCAAAGCTTTTCCTAGAGAAAAGAAATGGCAATGCCGTAAAAATCGCTTGCTAGTTCCGTAAATCTCAGTAAAAACCTACAATAAAATGTCCGCTCCGAGAATGAAATACTAATCTGTGTTACAAACAGGTGCTGAAAAATGTACATTATCAGAAAATAATCAATAAATGTGTTTTAAAGTTACATCGGATCAATTAAATCCAAAACATGCACTGCTTGTGAACCGTCATCAAAATGTCAATTTCCTACAATGACAAAAGAAATTACATTGTGTACATTCCATCTCTATAGATGTTGTCTGTTTAACGTCCCCACCTAAAAAGAAATAAAAAGACTATCTTTTCGTTATTATAAACCCGTGTCACGTGATGTGGCGCGCGCGCTGTACCTAAAATAAAAGAAAAACTTTCCAAACTAAACATGAAACTTCTCCGGTAACAATAATATAGACCCCATACAGAAACAAACAAACAAACAAACAAACAAACACCCCCCAATTCAATTAATTTTACAGGGGGAAAGACCCCCTACAATTGCTTTTTTAAAGCAATTGATTTATATTGTAAAAAACCTTTTTAACCATTCTGTTCCGTTAATAAAAAAAAAAAAAATCTCCCCGAGACCCCCTTTTGCCCACCCCCCCCCCCTTTTTTTTTTAACCCTCCACTTACAACTGAATGTAGGTTGTGTGCTATCTATCCTATCAACGTAAAACGAACGACAACTCCAGTTTTTTCCATATTATTAGGTCTTTCCACTTTTCTGTGGAAAGACCTATTGTTTTTCTTCTGATTATTTTTTTTTTTTCTTCCGCCTAATTTTGTTCTTGCGATAAACATTTGTTTCGCAATATGTCGCTTAGATATTTTGTATATGATATCGAACAGTTTATGCGCTTTTGAAATTTACCCTGCGTAAACGAATACTTTTCTTTGTAGGAGTTATCTCCCCAAACACTGTTTTCCTTGTTATGGCATCTCCTTCGCAACTGTTAAAGATTATGACAAATTTATTTTACAAAATTGTTCGTTACATCCTCAGTAATTTTTGGCGTATTTGGATCGAAGCGATTCGAAGAAATTTTATAGGAGTTATCTATCTTTTCGGAATAAATTTGTCGGTATGTTTTTTTAACTCATAAACCGTTAACCGTATAACCCTGGAATGTTTTTATTTGAGTCCCCTGATTCCTAACTTAGAAAATTAGGTCAAGGTCAAAGGTCAAGGTCATATTTTAGATTTTCATATGTCTTTGATTTCCCTATAACTCTTGAACGGTTATAGATACAAAAAAATTAAGCAGTGAAAAATGCTTGGTACTTCAAGGGGCAACTTTTTTTACATTATGACTATATTGATTTTACCATCATGTAAGGAACATAACTCCCATCGATGGTTTTTAAAAGGCCATTTTTAGGCAAAACTCTTAAACAAAAGGTCCTTGACCCATAGGGTCTTTTGCAATGACCTTGTGGAGCAATGACCTTGACGAAGGTTACAAGGTCAAAGGTCAAGGTCATCAAATTATGTGGTTTTGGCACTATTTAAACAGTTTTATGTGTGTTTGAATTTCAACCAACCAACCAACCCACATACCAACCAACTAATCAATCAATCAATCAATCATGATCATGATCAATCAACCAATAATGATCATGATCAATCAATCAATCATGTTTCCGTCTCATGTGTTTCTTATAGGGTTCAACCAACCAACCAACCAATCAATCAATCAATCAATCATGATCATGATCAACCAATCATGTTTCCGTCTCATGTGTTTAATATAGGGTCCAAGATCTTCTTTGTGTCTTTTTCCGTGTTTCAATTGACCCTATCCAATGTGTTTAACCAACCAACCAACCAACCAACTAATCAATCAATCAATCAATCAATCAATCAATCAATCAATCAATCAATCAATCAATCAATCAATCATGATCATGATCAATCAATCATGTTTCCGTCTCATGTGTTTAATATAGGGTCCAAGATCTTCTTTGTTTCTTTTTCCGTGTTTCAATTGACCCTATCCAACGTGTTAAACCAACCAACCAACCAACTAATCAATTAATCAATCAATCAACCAATCAATCAATCATGATCATGATCAATCAATCATGTTTCCGTCTCATGTGTTTAATATAGGGTCCAAGATCTTCTTTGTTTCTTTTTCCGTGTTTCAATTGACCCTATCCAACGTGTTTAACCAACCAACCAATCAATCAACCAACCAACCAACTAACCAACTTATCAATCAATCAATCAATCAATCAATCAATCAATCAATCTGTATGACGGTTTAATCATGACAGTTTATTGAAGGAACAAACTCTCAATTATTCAAGAAAAATTGAAATTTAATATTGTTCTTACGTCACTTCTGAAAAAAAATCCACATGTTCTCTGAAACTACAAGTACAATCGACCTCAAAATTTGCAGTCAGCAGGGCATACATGTACTAAACGTTTATAAAAAAACTTGGTGCAGATATCTCTCAAAGCTTTTCCTAGAGAAAAGAAATGGCAATGCCGTAAAAATCGCTTGCTAGTTCCGTAAATCTCAGTAAAAACCTACAATAAAATGTCCGCTCCGAGAATGAAATACTAATCTGTGTTACAAACAGGTGCTGAAAAATGTACATTATCAGAAAATAATCAATAAATGTGTTTTAAAGTTACATCGGATCAATTAAATCCAAAACATGCACTGCTTGTGAACCGTCATCAAAATGTCAATTTCCTACAATGACAAAAGAAATTACATTGTGTACATTCCATCTCTATAGATGTTGTCTGTTTAACGTCCCCACCTAAAAAGAAATAAAAAGACTATCTTTTCGTTATTATAAACCCGTGTCACGTGATGTGGCGCGCGCGCTGTACCTAAAATAAAAGAAAAACTTTCCAAACTAAACATGAAACTTCTCCGGTAACAATAATATAGACCCCATACAGAAACAAACAAACAAACAAACAAACAAACACCCCCCAATTCAATTAATTTTACAGGGGGAAAGACCCCCTACAATTGCTTTTTTAAAGCAATTGATTTATATTGTAAAAAACCTTTTTAACCATTCTGTTCCGTTAATAAAAAAAAAAAAAATCTCCCCGAGACCCCCTTTTGCCCACCCCCCCCCCCTTTTTTTTTTAACCCTCCACTTACAACTGAATGTAGGTTGTGTGCTATCTATCCTATCAACGTAAAACGAACGACAACTCCAGTTTTTTCCATATTATTAGGTCTTTCCACTTTTCTGTGGAAAGACCTATTGTTTTTCTTCTGATTATTTTTTTTTTTTCTTCCGCCTAATTTTGTTCTTGCGATAAACATTTGTTTCGCAATATGTCGCTTAGATATTTTGTATATGATATCGAACAGTTTATGCGCTTTTGAAATTTACCCTGCGTAAACGAATACTTTTCTTTGTAGGAGTTATCTCCCCAAACACTGTTTTCCTTGTTATGGCATCTCCTTCGCAACTGTTAAAGATTATGACAAATTTATTTTACAAAATTGTTCGTTACATCCTCAGTAATTTTTGGCGTATTTGGATCGAAGCGATTCGAAGAAATTTTATAGGAGTTATCTATCTTTTCGGAATAAATTTGTCGGTATGTTTTTTTAACTCATAAACCGTTAACCGTATAACCCTGGAATGTTTTTATTTGAGTCCCCTGATTCCTAACTTAGAAAATTAGGTCAAGGTCAAAGGTCAAGGTCATATTTTAGATTTTCATATGTCTTTGATTTCCCTATAACTCTTGAACGGTTATAGATACAAAAAAATTAAGCAGTGAAAAATGCTTGGTACTTCAAGGGGCAACTTTTTTTACATTATGACTATATTGATTTTACCATCATGTAAGGAACATAACTCCCATCGATGGTTTTTAAAAGGCCATTTTTAGGCAAAACTCTTAAACAAAAGGTCCTTGACCCATAGGGTCTTTTGCAATGACCTTGTGGAGCAATGACCTTGACGAAGGTTACAAGGTCAAAGGTCAAGGTCATCAAATTATGTGGTTTTGGCACTATTTAAACAGTTTTATGTGTGTTTGAATTTCAACCAACCAACCAACCCACATACCAACCAACTAATCAATCAATCAATCAATCATGATCATGATCAATCAACCAATAATGATCATGATCAATCAATCAATCATGTTTCCGTCTCATGTGTTTCTTATAGGGTTCAACCAACCAACCAACCAATCAATCAATCAATCAATCATGATCATGATCAACCAATCATGTTTCCGTCTCATGTGTTTAATATAGGGTCCAAGATCTTCTTTGTGTCTTTTTCCGTGTTTCAATTGACCCTATCCAATGTGTTTAACCAACCAACCAACCAACCAACTAATCAATCAATCAATCAATCAATCAATCAATCAATCAATCAATCAATCAATCAATCAATCAATCATGATCATGATCAATCAATCATGTTTCCGTCTCATGTGTTTAATATAGGGTCCAAGATCTTCTTTGTTTCTTTTTCCGTGTTTCAATTGACCCTATCCAACGTGTTAAACCAACCAACCAACCAACTAATCAATTAATCAATCAATCAACCAATCAATCAATCATGATCATGATCAATCAATCATGTTTCCGTCTCATGTGTTTAATATAGGGTCCAAGATCTTCTTTGTTTCTTTTTCCGTGTTTCAATTGACCCTATCCAACGTGTTTAACCAACCAACCAATCAATCAACCAACCAACCAACTAACCAACTTATCAATCAATCAATCAATCAATCAATCAATCAATCAATCTGTATGACGGTTTAATCATGACAGTTTATTGAAGGAACAAACTCTCAATTATTCAAGAAAAATTGAAATTTAATATTGTTCTTACGTCACTTCTGAAAAAAAATCCACATGTTCTCTGAAACTACAAGTACAATCGACCTCAAAATTTGCAGTCAGCAGGGCATACATGTACTAAACGTTTATAAAAAAACTTGGTGCAGATATCTCTCAAAGCTTTTCCTAGAGAAAAGAAATGGCAATGCCGTAAAAATCGCTTGCTAGTTCCGTAAATCTCAGTAAAAACCTACAATAAAATGTCCGCTCCGAGAATGAAATACTAATCTGTGTTACAAACAGGTGCTGAAAAATGTACATTATCAGAAAATAATCAATAAATGTGTTTTAAAGTTACATCGGATCAATTAAATCCAAAACATGCACTGCTTGTGAACCGTCATCAAAATGTCAATTTCCTACAATGACAAAAGAAATTACATTGTGTACATTCCATCTCTATAGATGTTGTCTGTTTAACGTCCCCACCTAAAAAGAAATAAAAAGACTATCTTTTCGTTATTATAAACCCGTGTCACGTGATGTGGCGCGCGCGCTGTACCTAAAATAAAAGAAAAACTTTCCAAACTAAACATGAAACTTCTCCGGTAACAATAATATAGACCCCATACAGAAACAAACAAACAAACAAACAAACAAACACCCCCCAATTCAATTAATTTTACAGGGGGAAAGACCCCCTACAATTGCTTTTTTAAAGCAATTGATTTATATTGTAAAAAACCTTTTTAACCATTCTGTTCCGTTAATAAAAAAAAAAAAAATCTCCCCGAGACCCCCTTTTGCCCACCCCCCCCCCTTTTTTTTTTAACCCTCCACTTACAACTGAATGTAGGTTGTGTGCTATCTATCCTATCAACGTAAAACGAACGACAACTCCAGTTTTTTCCATATTATTAGGTCTTTCCACTTTTCTGTGGAAAGACCTATTGTTTTTCTTCTGATTATTTTTTTTTTTTCTTCCGCCTAATTTTGTTCTTGCGATAAACATTTGTTTCGCAATATGTCGCTTAGATATTTTGTATATGATATCGAACAGTTTATGCGCTTTTGAAATTTACCCTGCGTAAACGAATACTTTTCTTTGTAGGAGTTATCTCCCCAAACACTGTTTTCCTTGTTATGGCATCTCCTTCGCAACTGTTAAAGATTATGACAAATTTATTTTACAAAATTGTTCGTTACATCCTCAGTAATTTTTGGCGTATTTGGATCGAAGCGATTCGAAGAAATTTTATAGGAGTTATCTATCTTTTCGGAATAAATTTGTCGGTATGTTTTTTTAACTCATAAACCGTTAACCGTATAACCCTGGAATGTTTTTATTTGAGTCCCCTGATTCCTAACTTAGAAAATTAGGTCAAGGTCAAAGGTCAAGGTCATATTTTAGATTTTCATATGTCTTTGATTTCCCTATAACTCTTGAACGGTTATAGATACAAAAAAATTAAGCAGTGAAAAATGCTTGGTACTTCAAGGGGCAACTTTTTTTACATTATGACTATATTGATTTTACCATCATGTAAGGAACATAACTCCCATCGATGGTTTTTAAAAGGCCATTTTTAGGCAAAACTCTTAAACAAAAGGTCCTTGACCCATAGGGTCTTTTGCAATGACCTTGTGGAGCAATGACCTTGACGAAGGTTACAAGGTCAAAGGTCAAGGTCATCAAATTATGTGGTTTTGGCACTATTTAAACAGTTTTATGTGTGTTTGAATTTCAACCAACCAACCAACCCACATACCAACCAACTAATCAATCAATCAATCAATCATGATCATGATCAATCAACCAATAATGATCATGATCAATCAATCAATCATGTTTCCGTCTCATGTGTTTCTTATAGGGTTCAACCAACCAACCAACCAATCAATCAATCAATCAATCATGATCATGATCAACCAATCATGTTTCCGTCTCATGTGTTTAATATAGGGTCCAAGATCTTCTTTGTGTCTTTTTCCGTGTTTCAATTGACCCTATCCAATGTGTTTAACCAACCAACCAACCAACCAACTAATCAATCAATCAATCAATCAATCAATCAATCAATCAATCAATCAATCAATCAATCAATCAATCAATCATGATCATGATCAATCAATCATGTTTCCGTCTCATGTGTTTAATATAGGGTCCAAGATCTTCTTTGTTTCTTTTTCCGTGTTTCAATTGACCCTATCCAACGTGTTAAACCAACCAACCAACCAACTAATCAATTAATCAATCAATCAACCAATCAATCAATCATGATCATGATCAATCAATCATGTTTCCGTCTCATGTGTTTAATATAGGGTCCAAGATCTTCTTTGTTTCTTTTTCCGTGTTTCAATTGACCCTATCCAACGTGTTTAACCAACCAACCAATCAATCAACCAACCAACCAACTAACCAACTTATCAATCAATCAATCAATCAATCAATCAATCAATCAATCTGTATGACGGTTTAATCATGACAGTTTATTGAAGGAACAAACTCTCAATTATTCAAGAAAAATTGAAATTTAATATTGTTCTTACGTCACTTCTGAAAAAAAATCCACATGTTCTCTGAAACTACAAGTACAATCGACCTCAAAATTTGCAGTCAGCAGGGCATACATGTACTAAACGTTTATAAAAAAACTTGGTGCAGATATCTCTCAAAGCTTTTCCTAGAGAAAAGAAATGGCAATGCCGTAAAAATCGCTTGCTAGTTCCGTAAATCTCAGTAAAAACCTACAATAAAATGTCCGCTCCGAGAATGAAATACTAATCTGTGTTACAAACAGGTGCTGAAAAATGTACATTATCAGAAAATAATCAATAAATGTGTTTTAAAGTTACATCGGATCAATTAAATCCAAAACATGCACTGCTTGTGAACCGTCATCAAAATGTCAATTTCCTACAATGACAAAAGAAATTACATTGTGTACATTCCATCTCTATAGATGTTGTCTGTTTAACGTCCCCACCTAAAAAGAAATAAAAAGACTATCTTTTCGTTATTATAAACCCGTGTCACGTGATGTGGCGCGCGCGCTGTACCTAAAATAAAAGAAAAACTTTCCAAACTAAACATGAAACTTCTCCGGTAACAATAATATAGACCCCATACAGAAACAAACAAACAAACAAACAAACAAACACCCCCCAATTCAATTAATTTTACAGGGGGAAAGACCCCCTACAATTGCTTTTTTAAAGCAATTGATTTATATTGTAAAAAACCTTTTTAACCATTCTGTTCCGTTAATAAAAAAAAAAAAAATCTCCCCGAGACCCCCTTTTGCCCACCCCCCCCCCCTTTTTTTTTTAACCCTCCACTTACAACTGAATGTAGGTTGTGTGCTATCTATCCTATCAACGTAAAACGAACGACAACTCCAGTTTTTTCCATATTATTAGGTCTTTCCACTTTTCTGTGGAAAGACCTATTGTTTTTCTTCTGATTATTTTTTTTTTTTCTTCCGCCTAATTTTGTTCTTGCGATAAACATTTGTTTCGCAATATGTCGCTTAGATATTTTGTATATGATATCGAACAGTTTATGCGCTTTTGAAATTTACCCTGCGTAAACGAATACTTTTCTTTGTAGGAGTTATCTCCCCAAACACTGTTTTCCTTGTTATGGCATCTCCTTCGCAACTGTTAAAGATTATGACAAATTTATTTTACAAAATTGTTCGTTACATCCTCAGTAATTTTTGGCGTATTTGGATCGAAGCGATTCGAAGAAATTTTATAGGAGTTATCTATCTTTTCGGAATAAATTTGTCGGTATGTTTTTTTAACTCATAAACCGTTAACCGTATAACCCTGGAATGTTTTTATTTGAGTCCCCTGATTCCTAACTTAGAAAATTAGGTCAAGGTCAAAGGTCAAGGTCATATTTTAGATTTTCATATGTCTTTGATTTCCCTATAACTCTTGAACGGTTATAGATACAAAAAAATTAAGCAGTGAAAAATGCTTGGTACTTCAAGGGGCAACTTTTTTTACATTATGACTATATTGATTTTACCATCATGTAAGGAACATAACTCCCATCGATGGTTTTTAAAAGGCCATTTTTAGGCAAAACTCTTAAACAAAAGGTCCTTGACCCATAGGGTCTTTTGCAATGACCTTGTGGAGCAATGACCTTGACGAAGGTTACAAGGTCAAAGGTCAAGGTCATCAAATTATGTGGTTTTGGCACTATTTAAACAGTTTTATGTGTGTTTGAATTTCAACCAACCAACCAACCCACATACCAACCAACTAATCAATCAATCAATCAATCATGATCATGATCAATCAACCAATAATGATCATGATCAATCAATCAATCATGTTTCCGTCTCATGTGTTTCTTATAGGGTTCAACCAACCAACCAACCAATCAATCAATCAATCAATCATGATCATGATCAACCAATCATGTTTCCGTCTCATGTGTTTAATATAGGGTCCAAGATCTTCTTTGTGTCTTTTTCCGTGTTTCAATTGACCCTATCCAATGTGTTTAACCAACCAACCAACCAACCAACTAATCAATCAATCAATCAATCAATCAATCAATCAATCAATCAATCAATCAATCATGATCATGATCAATCAATCATGTTTCCGTCTCATGTGTTTAATATAGGGTCCAAGATCTTCTTTGTTTCTTTTTCCGTGTTTCAATTGACCCTATCCAACGTGTTAAACCAACCAACCAACCAACTAATCAATTAATCAATCAATCAACCAATCAATCAATCATGATCATGATCAATCAATCATGTTTCCGTCTCATGTGTTTAATATAGGGTCCAAGATCTTCTTTGTTTCTTTTTCCGTGTTTCAATTGACCCTATCCAACGTGTTTAACCAACCAACCAATCAATCAACCAACCAACCAACTAACCAACTTATCAATCAATCAATCAATCAATCAATCAATCAATCAATCTGTATGACGGTTTAATCATGACAGTTTATTGAAGGAACAAACTCTCAATTATTCAAGAAAAATTGAAATTTAATATTGTTCTTACGTCACTTCTGAAAAAAAATCCACATGTTCTCTGAAACTACAAGTACAATCGACCTCAAAATTTGCAGTCAGCAGGGCATACATGTACTAAACGTTTATAAAAAAACTTGGTGCAGATATCTCTCAAAGCTTTTCCTAGAGAAAAGAAATGGCAATGCCGTAAAAATCGCTTGCTAGTTCCGTAAATCTCAGTAAAAACCTACAATAAAATGTCCGCTCCGAGAATGAAATACTAATCTGTGTTACAAACAGGTGCTGAAAAATGTACATTATCAGAAAATAATCAATAAATGTGTTTTAAAGTTACATCGGATCAATTAAATCCAAAACATGCACTGCTTGTGAACCGTCATCAAAATGTCAATTTCCTACAATGACAAAAGAAATTACATTGTGTACATTCCATCTCTATAGATGTTGTCTGTTTAACGTCCCCACCTAAAAAGAAATAAAAAGACTATCTTTTCGTTATTATAAACCCGTGTCACGTGATGTGGCGCGCGCGCTGTACCTAAAATAAAAGAAAAACTTTCCAAACTAAACATGAAACTTCTCCGGTAACAATAATATAGACCCCATACAGAAACAAACAAACAAACAAACAAACAAACACCCCCCAATTCAATTAATTTTACAGGGGGAAAGACCCCCTACAATTGCTTTTTTAAAGCAATTGATTTATATTGTAAAAAACCTTTTTAACCATTCTGTTCCGTTAATAAAAAAAAAAAAAATCTCCCCGAGACCCCCTTTTGCCCACCCCCCCCCCCCTTTTTTTTTTAACCCTCCACTTACAACTGAATGTAGGTTGTGTGCTATCTATCCTATCAACGTAAAACGAACGACAACTCCAGTTTTTTCCATATTATTAGGTCTTTCCACTTTTCTGTGGAAAGACCTATTGTTTTTCTTCTGATTATTTTTTTTTTTTCTTCCGCCTAATTTTGTTCTTGCGATAAACATTTGTTTCGCAATATGTCGCTTAGATATTTTGTATATGATATCGAACAGTTTATGCGCTTTTGAAATTTACCCTGCGTAAACGAATACTTTTCTTTGTAGGAGTTATCTCCCCAAACACTGTTTTCCTTGTTATGGCATCTCCTTCGCAACTGTTAAAGATTATGACAAATTTATTTTACAAAATTGTTCGTTACATCCTCAGTAATTTTTGGCGTATTTGGATCGAAGCGATTCGAAGAAATTTTATAGGAGTTATCTATCTTTTCGGAATAAATTTGTCGGTATGTTTTTTTAACTCATAAACCGTTAACCGTATAACCCTGGAATGTTTTTATTTGAGTCCCCTGATTCCTAACTTAGAAAATTAGGTCAAGGTCAAAGGTCAAGGTCATATTTTAGATTTTCATATGTCTTTGATTTCCCTATAACTCTTGAACGGTTATAGATACAAAAAAATTAAGCAGTGAAAAATGCTTGGTACTTCAAGGGGCAACTTTTTTTACATTATGACTATATTGATTTTACCATCATGTAAGGAACATAACTCCCATCGATGGTTTTTAAAAGGCCATTTTTAGGCAAAACTCTTAAACAAAAGGTCCTTGACCCATAGGGTCTTTTGCAATGACCTTGTGGAGCAATGACCTTGACGAAGGTTACAAGGTCAAAGGTCAAGGTCATCAAATTATGTGGTTTTGGCACTATTTAAACAGTTTTATGTGTGTTTGAATTTCAACCAACCAACCAACCCACATACCAACCAACTAATCAATCAATCAATCAATCATGATCATGATCAATCAACCAATAATGATCATGATCAATCAATCAATCATGTTTCCGTCTCATGTGTTTCTTATAGGGTTCAACCAACCAACCAACCAATCAATCAATCAATCAATCATGATCATGATCAACCAATCATGTTTCCGTCTCATGTGTTTAATATAGGGTCCAAGATCTTCTTTGTGTCTTTTTCCGTGTTTCAATTGACCCTATCCAATGTGTTTAACCAACCAACCAACCAACCAACTAATCAATCAATCAATCAATCAATCAATCAATCAATCAATCAATCAATCAATCATGATCATGATCAATCAATCATGTTTCCGTCTCATGTGTTTAATATAGGGTCCAAGATCTTCTTTGTTTCTTTTTCCGTGTTTCAATTGACCCTATCCAACGTGTTAAACCAACCAACCAACCAACTAATCAATTAATCAATCAATCAACCAATCAATCAATCATGATCATGATCAATCAATCATGTTTCCGTCTCATGTGTTTAATATAGGGTCCAAGATCTTCTTTGTTTCTTTTTCCGTGTTTCAATTGACCCTATCCAACGTGTTTAACCAACCAACCAATCAATCAACCAACCAACCAACTAACCAACTTATCAATCAATCAATCAATCAATCAATCAATCAATCAATCTGTATGACGGTTTAATCATGACAGTTTATTGAAGGAACAAACTCTCAATTATTCAAGAAAAATTGAAATTTAATATTGTTCTTACGTCACTTCTGAAAAAAAATCCACATGTTCTCTGAAACTACAAGTACAATCGACCTCAAAATTTGCAGTCAGCAGGGCATACATGTACTAAACGTTTATAAAAAAACTTGGTGCAGATATCTCTCAAAGCTTTTCCTAGAGAAAAGAAATGGCAATGCCGTAAAAATCGCTTGCTAGTTCCGTAAATCTCAGTAAAAACCTACAATAAAATGTCCGCTCCGAGAATGAAATACTAATCTGTGTTACAAACA
>NW_027267422.1:0-15896 GCF_963676685.1 Mytilus edulis | reverse complement strand
AATGTCGCTACAAGGCAGCCCTCCCATTCGCAAAGTGGAAAGGGATTAATATAATTTTCAATTACTTGTTTCCAAATCCAATATAAATACATATGTTGAACTGAGCAGATGTGATATGAGTGTCAAAGAGACAGGTCTTTAACACGGGGCCTTGACTCACATCAAACAACAAAGGCTTCAAAATTACTAGAGCAAAACCATTATACACTTATAAACAGCACCAATATATGACAACCGCTGAATAACAGAATGTTTTATCAATCAATCGGTTTGAAATATAAACCTTCAAATTATTTTCTGCATTTTATTCTGTTGGGTTTGTTTACTGGAAAGCGTTTGGCATGAATCCTCATCTGAGTAAAACCTGGTAACAAATCTAAACAAGTAGTTCACATTAGTGATAGGTGATGGGATTGTAGTTACGACATTAGGAGTATGTATATCCACTATCATCTGTGAAACAGCTATTCAATATCGGTCAACCAACTCAGGATTAATATGATAATGTTAACATCAAGATTATCGTTCCAGATCAAAATGGGTTAGCAGTGATAAATGATAGAAAATGTTTCTGAATCAATGGCAAACACTAATGTGTTATAAGCAACCCGGATTTACCTTTTCTTTATCGATTGAATACTTTAGAATCGCGGTATACTACTGTTATCTTTATTATTCGTATTCCTCGGGAAAGCAGAAAATAACTATAGTAGCAGTTGTAATTACAAAAAAAAAACTGTATGTTCCTATTTTTATTGTGCACTCCAATATATTTTTTTAAATCAAATAATTTATTGAATAAAATTACATGATTGATATGCTGGTGTTATCTTCAATCAAAGTCACCGAGAAATCAATGTAGTAGTGAATCTTTAATTGACCAGCAGCTGTGTCCATCTTATATTCTCAGCTTGAAATTTGAAACAAAAATACTCCAGAGAACTTGTAAACAATTGGAAACGCTTTCTGTTCATATATTCTGTTTTTTAGGGTAATTCCGAATACGTCCTCAACAATATGTCATAGCCTTTCAAAAGACGACAGTTTCACCTGTAAAATGTGAAATTACCTACACATGACGTAAAAGCACCCAGTATTTTACCAGTTCATACCTAACCTTTCTTTTCAGAAGATACAAACCAAGACGAATAATAACAACTGATAGAGTTCAACAAAGAGCAGCGCCTATACCGCTTAACAAGGTATAAAAGACAATTACATATTTACCAATAAATGTTAAACAATTTAAACTGCGTGCTACATCTACAGACAATAAATTAAACGAAAATCAAAATATGGGATACAGCAACAAGGATGAAAACTGAAATACAAGACCCTGACACATTGTGAAGGAAAATTTAGAATGTGGCGGATTTAAGCCTAAACCTCTAAACATTGGAAAATGAGGATAATAGCATTATGTATTTTTTTTAGACAAATTTCTTATACATGAACTCTAAAATATTGAATATGATTACGCCCCGGTGTTTTGAAAGCTGACATTTTTACTGTGTTCTCCGTTCCACATTTGATATATACGCACATGTCCGTTGTTGTTTTCTGATTCCTATTTTACAGAAGAAATGGCATAATTTGACCTTATATTATATGCTGACTTCTTTAAATCTATGTATCGACTTCATTGATACTTGTAATTGTTCATTTTGTATTTGTTTATACTTAGTTTCAGTATTACGGCCAAATGTAACGTTACGTGTTCTTGTTTAGGAATAACTTGTGTATTACGTCACACGTTGTATAAAATAAGGAACGCATGTTCCTACGTGAAGCTTCTCTCCAACAACCTCCATGCAGTTAGCAGTCTCTTTCAAATGCAGTGCACCAAGTAGATTTGCTGCACTAAGTAATGCAGTGCACCAAGTAGATTTTCCTGCACCAAGTACGCAGAGTATTTAAATGCAGTGCACCAAGAAGATTTGCTGCACCGAGTACGCTGAGTATTTGAATGCCGTGCACCAAGTAGATCTTCTTGCACCGAGCAACTATTCAATTAATCTTAGTGCAAGTAATGCACCTTGCCGTATTACTTATTGTATATAATTATTAACGTATTTTGATTCTTGAACCGCTGTATTTGATGTATTGTTTAAATAGAAATAATACAATATATAAACTTCCATTATGATTTTTATTATTACTTTCTTCACCGGAGGCCCACAAAAGTAACTACGGGTGTATATCCTGACAAGAAAACCCAGGAACGTTACAATATATGTATAAATATGAAACGTTACAATATATGTATAAATATGAAACGAGTAAACAACACGCTAAACATAAAATACATTGTAACAATCTGAACTCTTGTTTACCTTTACCCCGTACCTTTTCAGAAAAGATCGACAATATTTTCTTTAGTGCTTATTAAAATTTAAAAGAATTATAGAGTCATGTATCAACTAATATATTGACGAAACGACGGGACACAAAGTTCATATCAAACTTTGGATGGATTGCATTGCCATGAATTAACATGTCAATAACTGAAGTATCACGCGTTAAATTTCTAACGGCTGAATACATCAGTAATCATTTCCTCTTTAGGTATAAATGATACACTGTGCGACACCGTACGAGAAAAGCTCTAACCGTTGCAAAAAATATCTGATTACTTTTGAAAGGAATAAGTACGCTACTTGATTCGTAGCATGTAACAACTTAAAGTAAGATTATAAGAGAGAAGACGTTATTAAAGTCAAAATATATTTTATTGGCGAAGTAAGATCATGGCTTCTGTCGGTTACCAACCCACAAACAAAGGGTTTTTGGGCAACCGTAAATTAGATGCAAATAAAATAGATAAATAAAATTCAAAATTCAAATAAAAACTAAAATGAAATGAAATTTTGAAATCATGGGGTGCTGAATTGAACCCTGGCAACAGATGTACAAAATCAACATGAGAAACTACGTTTGAGGTGGAAATGAAGATTACATGGATACATGTTCTAAATTAAATAATAATACAGTGATAAATCAAGTTCATCGGTACTGGTGCAGCCTATAAAGTCCGACCTAGTGATGAACTCTGCTAAAAGACTGTCATAACATTATTTATCGGTACACCATGACTGTTAATCCGTTATCACTCGTCAGATGGACGTCGTACTGTGGTTAATTGTGTTTATAGACTGACGAAGAGTTGTAAATCCAGAAGCCGTGACAGGAGTTCTATGTTGAGGTTAAAAACAAGCAGAAATCTGTAAAATAAGACAATAAACAGCAGTATCGAAAAAACTAAAAGAGGAGGGATGGGTGGGTTTACATTAATTATGCGTACAATAAACTCAACACTCTCACCTTAGATATATTCAGTTACTTCCTAGCAGACCGTGCATTCAAAATATTGTGAGGAGTGCTTTAGCTATTAAAATTGATATGCCGTGTAATCGAATTAAGACATGCGCGTTACATTGACCTGTGCATGAACTGTCGCAATTCTTGCTTTCCTCTGATAACGCGATTTAACGGTCAAGCCCTTTAAATCGAATTATAAGAGAGAAGACGTTATTAAAGTCAAAATATATTTTATTGGCGAAGTAAGATCATGGCTTCTGTCGGTTACCAACCCACAAACAAAGGGTCTTTGGGCAACCGTAAATTATATGCAAATAAAATAGATAAATAAAATTCAAAATTCAAATAAAAACTAAAATGAAATGAAATTTTGAAATAATGGGGTGCTGAATTGAACCCTGGCAACAGATGTCCAAACCAACATGAGAAACTACGTTTGAGGTGGAAATGAAGATTGCATGGATTAATGTTCTAAATTAAATAATAATACAGTGATAAATCAAGTTCATCGGTACTGGTGCAGCCTATAAAGTCCGACCTAGTGATGAACTCTGCTAAAAGACTATAAAGTCCGCCACTAAACAAGTTCAAAAACATTCATTTCATAAAGAATGTTTTGGAACTTGTAACCGCCAACCAGTACTATACATTGAGAGGCGATATAACAGATAACTCTGTTGTAATATTGTGTAATAACAAGAATCTGACCACAGTAACTACTAGCTAACAGATTCCCCCAATGACCTACTTCGCCATTTGATGGACTATAAATGGATGCAAATTGATAATAGCATAACTGGATAATAAATAGATGAAAATAGATAATAGCATAACTGAAGTTGTAACTTGAATAAAATTAGATAACTTTCAATATCTGACAAATAACAATATTCCTTGTCACTGTAGTTTGGTTCAATCACTTATTTGGAATCTTGTTCTTGTATTGCAATCGTGGAAACATTGGAACCAAGCAAATTTGACTAAGGTAACAAATCTTGGAAAAAATCAATATCGCTTAAAAGTTAAGTCCTATCGTATAGAACGCTTTGTCCGATGTCATGTCCATTTTAGTGGATTACTTAATATTGCGGGGCCCTTCGAGAATGAGCATACGATTAGTTTATCTCTTTACTTAAAGTGCCTCATAACACTTTGACCTTGCTAACAAATCGCGGTCCGTTACTGAAATTAATTCTAACATAAGTTTTGATTTTTTAACCCTACATACCACCATTACCCATGTGAAAGTCATAATTGTTTTGAATATACATTGAACGACAAAATGTCTTTCTATGTGACATTTACATTTTCTGACGCCTAATACGCGAAACAATGAATGTTTTTTTTTAATTTGATAGATGCTTTTTGTGCTTTTTTGTAAATGAATGTTTGTTTCGAGACTGAACACAGTGATGACTGTTGTAACCATATTTTTTTTTAAATTTTACCGATTATGTCTATTTTGTTCACGCACCGTTGTAAATTTAACGGGGTGTGATGCGACAGTAATACAAGTAAGAGGTTTACCGCTATAAAACCAGGTTCAATCCACCATTTTCTACATTTGAAAATGCCTGTACCAATTCAGAAATATGACAATTGATGTCCATTCGTTTGATGTGTTTTGTCATTTGATTTTGCCATTTGATATGGGACTTTCCGTTTTGAAATTTGCTCGGAGTTCAGTATTTGTGTGATTTTATTTTTCCCAATATCCATGCTTCTTTCTTTTTGCTGTTTACTAAATTTGACAATCCGTAAACTTCGGCTTCAAAACACAACAATAAATTAGCTTCCATATTTTTCAACAAAACAGGCCGAGTGAAATATTTTTTTAACGAGTATTCGATAGCATAAAAATGGAAAGGATGCATAAAAAAATATAAAATCATGCACATTTAATGCTCCATCCATGGGGTATAAATATCAAAACAAAAAAATAAAAAACATACTCCTTCGTGTCAATTCAATATATATAAACTATAAACGTGCTGTCATAATAAATATGGTATATATCAAATGGTACAGAACAAGTAAAAGATATTTGTTGATAATAAAAACTACGATATTAAAGTATTTGATATATAACCTCTATTGAAAACTGATACAGTTTTGTAATTGTTTGAGCATATGAAAAGTCTCGACCAATAAAAACATCAATTAAAACTCATGTATAGTCAAATGAATTGTTGGAGTCATGCCAATACAGTGTTGTCCTTTCTTGTGTCGGAGAAAGACTATAAACTGTATACAACTGTTTTGGTCCTTGTATACACCATTGGTTTTCAGATTTCGGCCTTGAAAGGTCCCGATGAAGGTCAACCAAGAAAAGTGTTATAGACGTTCATAAACTGTTATATGGAAACTTGGGTAAAAATATTTGACACGAAATTTGTGAACTTTGTAAAAACAACAATTGGTAGTTTTCACGATTTTAATTCATTTTTTTCGCTAATCTTATTATTTTATTTTAAAAATGCACATGAATTGCATGTGAAAAGAATTGCATGCATGCTAGTTTCACGTATAAGCTCATGTAGCTTAGTCTTTAGTTTTCTATGTTTTGTTTAATGTACACTTATTTGTCTGTTTGTCTTCTTCGTTTTTAGCCATGACGTTGTCATTTTTTGTTATCTATGAGTTTGACTGTCCCAATTGTATATTTCGTCCCACCTCGTTAGAGGTGAAATTGACGTGATATTGAAATGAATTGAAAATCACGTGAATTTGACAAAAGTGAAATTACCCTGATTGCGTTCAATATCGTAGCAGCTAGTGTAAAAGCTTTGTCTTATATATCTATATATGTTGAACGATATGCTACATGTATATGGCTAGCCTATCAAAATGGCGTCATTATAAATAACCTTCCCGGTGCCATTTTGTATTTGCTAGATAGCATGTTGTTTGGACTATCTAGCTTAATTTAGCTATTTAATTGGAAGCCGCCATAATTACTAGAACAGAAAGTGATCCTTCGTGTATAAATAAATGCGCAAATTACATTTTTGATACCCCACACAATTTAAATGGATAAATGACGTGCGTTAAATTCATATTTGACAAAAATATTTGACGAAAATGGAATTACTTTTACTTGGTAAGATCAACTTCCAATGGATACATTGGGTTTAAAGAACATAATTTCACAACAACTGAATGATCAATGTATCCAACATTTCTCTTTCTAAATGAATAACTCTTCAATAGGTTCAATCTATTCAAAATACAAACAGGAATTAATTTGGAAAACTATTTACTAAAAAAGAAGCCGTTTGACAGAATTAATAAAGCAAAACTCAGATGCTCAAATTAAAAAAAATTCCTGTAGAAAAGGAAAGATGGTCTGGAATACCCCAAAAATGAGCGAATTTGTTATCTCTGTTAAAATGAAGTAGGAGATGAATTTAATTATCTATTTAAATGTCAAAGCAGGAAATAAAACATTCGTAATAAATATGTACCACAATAGTATAATGCAAATCCAACATGTACAAATTAAAACAGCTTTTAATACGTTGTGATGGTTTTTTTTAAATAACTTTAAACGATATTTATGATTATATTTGTCTTATTTGAGTTGAATTTTATGGTAATTTGTAAATTGACATGTTGCTGTATTTTGACGTGCATGCATTATTATGTTAAGTGTAAATGTACTGAGTATATATGATGTCCTCTTGTACACCTATGCGTCTGATGTTTAATAATAAAGTATTGTATATTAATAGTAAAGCTTGGACAAAGAATCAATAATTTAGTCAAATTGCATATAATGAACTCCAATTGTGTTATTCTTGTTATCCAAATAAATAATAGTGCATTGCATTTTTATCTTATAGATTATTTCAAACCAGAAGCAATATTTTAATCATAAATATATATATATATATGTATATTATAACAGAAAATTTCAAATACAATTAGAGGCAAGACTACGTAGTAAACATCATTCAAATACTTGTCCTAAAAATTAAATGTATGTGGCGTAATTCAAATATTTTACTTAATTAGACATTTGCGATACATAACAAACAAATACCATAAACTAAAAAAGAAAGTATTACTATCCCGAAGAATACTTAAAAAAACCAGTGCAAGTTTTAAGCTGTTCCTTTTTTAATTTCACCTAGGTCTCATGAATGCATGCCACATGCTGATTGGATCAATGCTAGTTAAACAACACCGCAGTAGTTACAATAATGAAATCTAATAAACATATTACCATTGACTGATTATCTTATCGGAAATGTTGGCTGTGATTTAATTTAATTTAAATATCTTCCAACAATGCAGACAAGGGAACAAATATTTTCTCTGGAAATTTTATTCATTGTTACATTAACATCTCTTTCATCTTCGGCCAATGTAAAATCTATATTTTATTTTATGGAAAAAGATAAAAAGATATCAGATCTTTCTAATTTACAAGAAATAAAAGTCCGTTCGTCAACGGAATGTGCAACAAACTGTGGACGAAATGATGATTGTTTTCTATCATCATTTAATTCTATAACAAAACAGTGTTATATTGGAACTTCTGTTTGTCCTGTTTTAAGGACAATACAAACAACAGGTTGGAATACAATACATAAAACAGGTAAGATATTTAATTTACATTCGATATACTGTATTACCAACTTATCTTTGGCGAGTGGTTTGTTTTCGAGACTATCGCGATTAGAAACATAATGCAAATACCAATCGTGCCGAATATGGAAAAATTTGATCTATGCTTGTCTAATTACATCAAGTAAATTTGAAAATCGCAAAATTAAATCGCCGCAAAGTCGACTAGAAAAGGCGCGAAAATAAGTTGTTTTACAGTATTGTTTTTTCTATTTTATCTTATCTGAATTTGACTGTTCTTTCCAGGCGCGTTCTCGTCCATTCACATCAAACAAATGGATAACAACTGTTATATTCCTGACTGGGGACAGGCATTTTCTTATGTAGAAAAAGGAAAATGGTGGAATAAATATCAGGTTTTTTTACCCTTAAATCTCTATTCATTACCTAACAAAATATATATAACATATTCATCACATTCAGTTCAGTTCAGAGAAAGCAACTAGCTCTAAGCAAATGGTAAAACAAACAAAAATGTATTCCTTAAAAATAAAAAAAAGTTCCATGAAAAGATTGCCCGTTCTAATTGAAAACAAGCTCATAAATGCAAGTTACTGATACGACACCATGCGCTTGTACTTTTATCCCAGCTGTTGTTTGTAAAACTAGGTAACAGAGTTTCGTTATTATAAAGACCATGAACTTGTTTTTTCAAACGTTGACAGCAATTAATTTTAGCCCATCGAAGTCATGCACATGCACAAATTGACAAATATTTTGAGGTTCACGCAAAACCTAAACATAATTTCTAAATATTTTTTTGATCGACGAGACACGGATTTGGTAGAATATACAAATAAACTCATCATAGATACCAGGACTAAATTTTGTACATACGCCAAACGCGCGTTTCGTCTACAAAAGACTCACCAGTGACGCTCGAATCCAAAGAGGGTAAAAAGGCCAAATAAAGTATGAAGAGCATTTAGGACCAAAATTCCTAAAAGTTTTGCAAAATACAGCTAATGTAATCTATGTCTGAGGTAGAAAAGCCTTAGTATTTCAAACGCATGTCAGTCGTATTAAATTATAATATGTTAACGTTTGCAAATAGATGTT
Organism: Mytilus edulis; assembly: GCF_963676685.1. Classification (NCBI taxonomy): domain Eukaryota; kingdom Metazoa; phylum Mollusca; class Bivalvia; order Mytilida; family Mytilidae; genus Mytilus; species Mytilus edulis. The sequence continues at coordinate 6,890 of NW_027267422.1, read as the reverse complement.
CATGGTATTCATAGTCAGGTGCCTGTAGATTAGTGGTTGTCATTTGTTGCAGTGTTACAGTTTGTTTTTCGTTTATTATTTTGTACGTAAATTAGACCGTAAGTTTTCTCTTTTGTTAATTGGAGGTTCTTTATAGCTGTATGAGCTTGCTTTGCACATTATCGCAGGTTGTACGATGTCATATAGTAGTTAATTTCTGTGCCATTTGGTCTCTTGTAAAGAGTTGTCTCTTCGGCATCCACACCTCATCTTCTTTTTTATAAACCAATCAATAACTCAATTTTTTATTTTTTATATTTTCAGATAACTGTTTTAAAACATGTAAAGGTAAGTAATTGATACTCTATAAGTTTTGCTCAATCCAATAAAATGTAAGCAAAATATGTATAGAATACTATGCAATTGATAATTCTAATGTAGTAAATAATTTAGTAAATAAGCGCCATGTACACAATGATGTTAAAATAAAAAAATTCTACAATAGTTCTATAAAAAGTGGCGAAAAATGGACATTAAAACTCATAAATCGAAAGTAAACTGACCACAGTATGAAAGAAAGAAAATGAAATCAATAGACAAACAATAGTATACACAAAAAATATATAGAAAACAAAAGACTAAGCCCGATGAGCCCCACCAAAAGGTTGCACCTGTTAGTAACAAACCAGTAGCAAGTCCCATTATTTCTGTAAATTTATTTTGCTTCTATGAATATTGTTGGTGGATTTCATAGGTATTTGTTTGCTGACGAGTGTAACCCATGCCGATCACCCACAAACATAATACACACAAACTTGTTTTCCATACATCAATAACCCCTTCAAATTAAGCATTAATACTATAAGAGTAAATGAACTATAGTAATGTCCCTATCCTGTGCTATTCACTTGTACGTTTTAAACAATACGCACCCGCAGAGAATAGGTGTATAATTAATTATTTGTTCTTGATAAACATGATTCGTCAGATCCCTATAAATAGAGGTAATACCCAAGGAATTTAATCATGTGAAATTGGTTGTAATAAGAAAATAAAATAGGCTGTGAAAATCAAAATCAGCATTTGATGCATTTTATTTGAGAAAGTAAACATTATCAGATGGATAGAGGTTTTAAGGATATATTGATGAAAAGTTGGTGTTATGGTATACATTTTAGATGGTTAAAATAAGATTGCTGGATCTGTTTTTATCTTAAAGCGAGGATAAGAATGATTGTTTTAAATACGCAAATTATAATAAACATAAGGAGACCTGTCATTCTTTAGATCAAAGTAATATTAAGATAGCTATAGAGTTTTTTGAAAACTCTAGTTGATTTGAAAACTATTGTAGCAATCAAAGGTGGATATTTCAATTTAATAAAAACTGAAAACTCTAGTTTTTTAACCTTTTTACATAATCCCTTAATTTGACAGCAATCAACCAAACTACAAAAAAAACTGGAATTTCTTAAAATCTATATTACTCTCCAGGGGCAGATAATTGAGTTTTATAGGCTGATTTAGATTAGTTGAGACGAAATTTGATGGCCAAGACTGAGTCTAAAGCAGTCGAGACTGTTAACTATATGAGGTAGATTAAAAAAGGAGCTGCAAAAGAGATATGTGGCCAAAAATAGTGATTGGGGAAAATAAAGAATATAGTGTGTTAAAAAAGAGGGACGAAAGATACCAGTGAGACAGTCAAATTCACAAACCGAAAATAAAATGACAACGCCATGGGTAAAATTGAAAAAGACAAACAGACAAATAATAGTACACATGACACAGCAGAAAACTAAAGAATAAGCAACACGAACCCCAACAAAAACTAGGGGTGAAATCAGATCCTGCGCCACATGTGGCACCCGTCGTGTTGCTCATTATATAACAAATCCGGTAAATAGTCTAATTCGGTATGTCACATTCATGAAACGGAACGGGACTAAAGTGACGACGTAAAGAAGATATCCTATATCATCTGCATAAAAAAATTATAAGAAAAAGAATTGTGAGATATCACTTTATTATAACTGTTGTAAATCAATCATATTATTCAGGACCTCAGCCGGCAGCATATTTTGAACGCTTCTGTGCTGGTAGACCAAATGCCAGGGCTTACTGCTTCACAGATATGGAGTTGGTGATAAAGAACGGCGTGTATGGAAATCTATACTGCGTTCCAGGGGCAGATAAATTACTGTATTATCCCGCATGCGGTAAAATGGTCACAGATATTCTGTCGAATTTGTGTAATGGACAATTTGACTGTAGCGTATCTGTCGAATCAACGACATTCGGAACAACGAACTGTGGCGGAGGGGAAAATTTGTATATGTATTATCAGTGTGGTAAGTTTTGTTAAAATGATTTTCAAGATTTTGAAATAATTGCAATTGCATGTTGGAATTTTTTTTAAACGTTTTCGATACTTTGATGTTTATTTACATAAGGTAAACATTGTTTTCTTCTAATTCAGGTGGATTGTGGTGAAAAAATGTTTTATCGGCAATCATACTACATCTTCTATATAGTGTTTTAATATCAAGCTATTCTTAACATTAGGAAAGTTGAGTGAATGAATCATTCATTATTATCATATCTTGTAAATTCCCTGCGCCACCTACTGGCGGATGACAAAAATTTTGTTTAATATAAAATTCCAAAAATCAAAGAAAAAAATCCTTTAAATCTGCTTTACCTACCGACAATTTTATGTTTCTCAACAAACAACTAAAAATTAAGGACTGAAATACTAAACCCGTCTATCATGGAAGAGGTAGATGTTTTGGCTTCTTTTGAAAACGCGCGACACACATCTCTGATTCTGATATGAAGTTCTTTTAAAAACGAATCTATTGTGTGTCCGCTAATACGCAATAGTTTTATCAATTACGGATTAATCAAGTATTGTACTGATGAGCAACATTTGCCCAAAGTAATAAAGAATTGAATTAAAGCTCAAAAAACGATTCAATTAAAAAAAATACCGTCTTTGTTCTTTTATAGTACAATTAATTCTACATTACTACTTTTGCAAAGGTACTATTTCTGTACTACAAAACTGAAGTACTGAAAATTGACTTTTAATATTAAGTATTATTTTTTGGCTCACACCGAACATCAAGCTATAAAGGGCCACACAATTTAGTAATGTAAAACTATGCATATTTCCCTATTAAAAATCTGAAGTACTGGAAATTTACGTTTAATATTCAGTACTCTTTTGCTACTTTAAAACTATTGTAATATAAAGGTATTTGTATTTTACGGTACTTGATTTGTACTAAAAAAAAAATTACAGAAATAATACCAATAGTGATCTCGCAATATTCAATATTTAAAAATTATAACCTTCAGAGATTTCAAATAGACAAACTGCTGAAAATGTAACGGTGTAACCAAAAATCTGTAGTACTTAAATTTCAAGTACAATTCAAGTACTAAAAATACAGATATCTAAATATTACAATAATTTTAAATTAACAAAATAGTACTGAATATTAAACGTAAATTTCCAGTATTTCAAAATTTAAATAGGGGAATTACAGTATAGTCCTCTCTGCTGATAGTTGACCCTTTAATAACTCACGTTGTAAAAAGATGTACAAAAGGTGACCTTAAAGTAATAGCCAAATTCCTTTAAATCAAGGGAGATATGCATAGTTTTACATTACTACTTTGTGTGGCACGTTATAGCTTTCTGTTCGGTGTGTGCCTAGGCTCCGTGTTGAAGGCTGTACATTGACCTTTAATTGTTTACTTTTATAAATTGTTATTTGGATGGAGAGTTGTCTAATTTGCACTCATACCACATCTTCCTATAACTATTTAGGGAAGCTGGAATTTGAGGATATTATTAAACGAAGAGTTAATTTCAAATTAGCTACTGAAACATATATTTAATATAGAAAGGGGATTTAATCCTTTATCAAATATTATAAGACATAATATTCTGCATAGGTACTAATACGTTATATACTGTAATATACTGTATCTCCGACGCTTTGTTTTAAATCAGATCATCAACTTTTGTGATAGGTTTTGGACTATTAAATATTATGGCATCTACTTCTACTATATAATGACCGACTTCAACACGTTGAAGTTTACTTCACTTGTACTGCCCATTGCTTTGTGAAGACATATATACAGTGAAATATAACAAATTTGTGATAATAAACAAAACAAAAAATTTTTACATAGTGGTATTGCATATTTTTATTTTTTATTTTTAAATATGAAGATAAAAACTATTTACACATGATAAATTTACTGACTGTAGGTGTAGTTTGAGAGGGCTACTTTGAACGACTCTATAGAGTCGCTCATCACAATACACAGGGGAAGGCTGTTCCAGATTTTAATTGTGCGTGGGAAAAATGATTGTTGTCTCATTTGGGTTCTGCAGGATGGAATTTGGTATAAGAGAGTGTGCATGTTCCTGGACCGTCTGAGCGGTTGAATACGTCTGTCTGTTTTTGTTATTGCAATGAGATGATATGTAATTTTATAGAACATGACCAGGCGTGCATCTGTTCTTCTGTGTGCGAGGCCTCTACCATTACTAAAGAGACATACATTGTCTTACTGCTCATCTGGTGCAATACAATTGGTACCGTTAATGTTTATAAGTATTGAAACTATTATCAACCTATTTTACAAAGATTCATTAAAACCATTGGCGGGTTTAAGAGCAGAACATGTGGATCAATGACCCCTTCTTATGGAGCAACGTAAATAGCAAATGCATAGACCTTTTACAACTATTGCTGCTGACATTGGCTTTCTATGGCCTCTGAAAACTGATTGAAGAATTAAAAATAATAAAAATATAACAGATTCATCTGATGCTATGAAAGAAAACGGCATAAAAAATCAAAAATGATTTGCACTTTAGTTTATTTGCACTTTTATTGCAATTTAAGTCTTAGGATCCCCTCTATTTATTTATTATTTCTATGGCAATTTAGGTCTAAGTAACACCTTTATTTATTTGTTGTTTTTATTCTCAGTATTATAGATCAGTTGCTTAGTTATTGTACTCAATTCCATAGTTCTGAATTATCATGCGTGTAGCATACATGTTCAAACTTCAATGACTTTTCTTTTTACATCATCAAATTAAAAAAATACATTCATTGTGTTTTATTTGAGAATAAAAAAGATCATGTATACATGAATAGTTAGCATCCATCAAATTAAAAAAACAACCAAATAAACAGTTCATTGTGATATAAGGCGGTTTATTATTCAAATCACATCACATCACATTGTAATGTATACAAGACTTATACAATGTATAATATACATTTCTATAATTTCCTGATGGAATAATATAATAAACTATTGAGAAACCAATGTTTCGAGTTCATCCAGCAAAATCAGCCTTATATTAATTTTAAGTCCCTTTTAATTTTGTCAAACAGCTCCACTCATTTTCTACGGGGTTTTGAATCGCTGTCTGTCAAATGATTGAGTTTTAGTGTCCGAAGGTAAACCAACGTAGCAGAGTTTCGGACAAATAACATTTATGACGTGTAAAATCATTTATTTATATAGTTTCATTTACATACAGAACATTAGAGCATATCATGAATGTTTATAATGATTTGAATTGTCATAATAGATTTAAAAGATGTGAAATATTTGTAAAGACATTTTTAATCATCATTCTATAAACACAATATGTTAAACGTAACATTATTTTGAATATTTCCACTTGCAGCCTATGACGATGTATACTGCCACAAACTTTGTCACACGTGAGTTTTTGGACTTGTATTCCGTAGTACTTTGAATGTTTGTATATATACAATATTAGGTCAATGAAAGAAAAATATAAACTTTTTTGTATGAGGCTGAAAAACTTAGGAAGGGCGAGGTTCTACCCAGTACTTCCATATTTTTGCGCTAAGTACAACAAAGTTTATATTTTACGACATTGATCTAATATTGTTTTATACTGCAACTTAGATATATACATTGGAAGCTTTTAAAATCGTAACACAATTGTCAAACTTATTCTCATCCCGTAATGAACCCCTGAATATGGAGAAATAGTTCTATGATGAAATTGACGTTATACAAAATATAGATATGTTACTATATCAAGGAAATAAACACAAATAGTCAACTAGTTCTAGTATAAAAAGGATATGTTGTAGAACTATTGTTCTTATTTAAACTGTAGTTTTTATGATCTAGATAAAATCATCAAACTATCAATTTGTCTCAACGAAACAGTCGTAAGGTTCCTGAACTCAAACATGATTATGTGTTAGTGATAACGTTCTTGGCGCATACAATAGTTTACTTCCAATTATTTTAAGCTGGCCTGTTACTGAGTTGCAAAACATTATATATATACAATGGCATGGAACCAATTAAGTAACCATTAAATAACAAATATGTGGAAGATTGATATTTTGAAATTGTTTGGTTTTAAAATGTAAAATGAGTTAAAATTTGATTAGCATTATGACAACTATAGAATCCGTCAGCCATCTTATTTTGAGTATTGTGTCAATATATTCTCACCAAAAAACACACAGGCAAATTCTGGTTTACATGAAAATTGCAGAAATACCCATATCTTTACTGAAACAAGAAAGGTTTGCAACAATCATACAACTAACTGTCATGTATGTAATTTTAGTTTTTCATATATTCTATTGTTATTTTGTTTTGTTCATGTCGGGGCCTTTTATAGCCGACTATACGGTTTTTTTTTTCAAGGTTGGAGGTAGCATGGTTCCTATAATTTCTTACATTCACTTCGTTTGCTCATTTGTGGATAGTTGTCCTCTTGGAAATCATAACATGTTTCCTTATCCTTTTATGATGATTGTGTTATAAAGTGTAAATATACAATATACGTTTCGACCCCGAGAGTATCACCATCCCAGTTG
>NW_027267421.1:0-37670 GCF_963676685.1 Mytilus edulis | reverse complement strand
GAAATAATATACAAAGTGGCACACTTCATGGTCCTCAACCATGCTATGTTTATACTGTACGGCAAGCTTCAACATTCTAACCAGAGAAAAAAACAATTTGGTTTCTTTTTAATAAATGATATATTTGTCGATCAAAGTACCAAATATAATAAAGACAGTCACAGTGAATCTCATCGAGCATACACAGGGATAGTAAGAGGAATTGATTCGTGTATTCGTCAAACGAACCATGAAAAGCTATTATGTAATTTGAAATAGTGCATTGGGCACTGTGTATAGTGAACAAAGTAACTATGTTATATCGTTTTTTAATGTTTCGTAAAATATTTTTTGATTGTCTCCAATTCCGCAAAACCAGTTACATTGTCCGTGGATCGATTAGTGAATGATTCAAATGAAAAAAGGAAAGGCGAATATTGTACGTTGTATGGTTATTCAATTGTGTATTGTGAAATGGTGTATGGTAATTGGTGTAATGGTGTAAGGTATAAGTGGGTAGTTACCACCATTGACGAACTATGCCACATACACGACAATATATAGACTGATGTTTTAATGCGGAACAATTACAGAAATCCAAGAAGTATCATTCAACAATTGATATATCTTAATTAGAATTTTAAGATTGAAATTCTAGATTCAATATCTCAATTTGAGGTTTTACATTTGTAATAATTGATGACATAATGATGGTGGTCTTAATCGAGAGTAAAGGAAAATCGATGAATAAAAAATGGTGTGCAATGATACATGTTTGCGTCCTACTTGATTCTAATTTTTATACATTTGCGTCGCATATTGGAGACCGATGACCTTATTTTTGACTGTCGTTGCAAGATTGAAATCGATTAGTACCGATGTATAATAAATTTCTTCGAAACAAGAACGTCACTTCCTTACCATCAGTTAAAAGGAGGAAATGCAACCATATTAGTTAATAATAACGTGCGGTATAAATACAATTGAGAAATGAGACAACTATCCAATGCAGAACAAGCATGTATAAACAACGATGTTTACATATATTCAAGATGATTAGACGCTGTAAAGAGGTTTTTTCTTTTTGTTGCGAAGAAAGACACAGTTCGGCGAGTGTTTGTATTCCATATATATAAATGAAACTCCGACATTAACTGATGGAAGCGTATGAGCTGCAAAGGAGGAAAAACTGGCGACAAAAGAAATAGCATCCCCTGCTATATATGAATCAAACCCCGAATCACGATAAGGAATAGGACACATCAATCGGTTAATTTACATTCTTAGAACATTGAGGAAGACTTTTGTTGTATTGCAGGAATAAATCATTGGATTGAGGCAAAAAACACACCATATTTGTCTGCCAACAGTTATGCTGACCATAATACTTGTTTAGTGTTTTTTATCATCATAAACCATACGCAGCAGGTTTTTTTTTTATTGGTAAACCCTGTTGACGAAATCCGTATAAATTGAACATGTACTAACGACGTAACATATCAATTGGGTAAAAACACATTGAATGACAATACAGAGAGTACTTTTTACTAACAGGCCTTAACGTTGTCAATACGAAAATGCAACTTCGTTTATCATAGATCCCACTTGTAAGTCGTCAATATGTGTTTGTCTCATCATTAATGTCCAGATATGAAACCATCATATTCATTGGTATATATTTACGATTCAAGCATTAGAAATGTAGTTTTATTGGGCGGCAACAATATGACATATCTGTGCACCGTCTGATCAACATTTCTGGAGTATAAAAGTTATTTTAATATAAGATGGTAAACCAACAGGGCTAGCAAATAGTCGATTTGACTGACAAATAAACACTATTATTGCAATTGCACTTGTAATTGATATACAAACGGACAAGATATACTTACTTTTCGTCTGTAATTGGTCGACATTGCGTTACCAGATTAACGTGTGTTATGTAAATGCATTGGTAATCTATAAGCAAAACATAACGTTATTCACTATAGGTATTTTATTCATATTGATGTCATGTATTTAACCATTTTCGTTCATCCACTTTACATTAAATACTATTATCGACAGTAGATAAAAAATAAATGACAGTTTTATTTATAAAGTTCATAAAAAAAATCCATGAAACTCAAAGTTTTACAAAATCGCTTCATTTAACTTTATTTTAGCAATAACCATCAGAAAGGATAAACCGCAGTTGGTTTTACAATAAACGAAAAATATTATATATCACACTGACACCACTGATAAACATCTAACCGAACAATTTACTTGAACTAAAAAAAAATTACAAATCGTATTAAGCCAAATCAATGGTGACATAATATTTACATGAGAACAAAAGTAAATGTTTACACTATCCTATTTTCCGATTTTGTTAGATGTAATGAAAAAGCTACCAAAAGAAATATATTTGACTTATTAAAAGCAACGCCAACCAGGTGAAATTGTATGACTGGTATTTGAGCAGGTCTTTAAGAAGCAGGAACAATCTTCTTGTGATGGTTTACAAAAGCATGGGTTGTTTGGTTTCACCAGGAAATCAAAACCTCGTCTGTAGTCACATCTGCAGGTAGTATCAGTGTTACGATTTCCTGAGTCATATACAACCTGCCCTTCTTCATTGCAAACTGATTTCAAAAATATGCAATTCGTACTAGCATTTGTGAAAAACTTGATTGGGAATGGCTGGTATCTTTCTACAGAGCAAACATCTGCATCTATTCCTCCACGAAGAACTGCTTTTCTACCTGTAATTATTAAGTTAAAATGTGTCATTCCTTTCTTCACTGGATCTTTGCTGTCATATTTGATCCAGCGTGAGGTGTTTTATCCTTTATTTTTCAAAACGTTTTCTGATTTGCAACAGTGCTAAAAAAAAAACACACAGTTTTGGAGACATCCTTCTTTAGGGAACGATGTTAATTTTGGTTTGAGAATTCTAACCGTCTGATGGCAACACTGTCAACTTAACTGCAATTATGAATAATGTTTGATTTATTTATATAGAAACTAAAGAGTTTGTCGATGAGTTTTGTTATAATCTATAGTTGTTGGTGATATAAGAAGGCGTTTAATAGACCTTGCACTAAAGTAATGGTTTACGTTTTTGTAAAATAATTCATTATGTGGTTCAATTTATATGAAAACAAAAATTACTGCAGTTAACTGGTTTATTTTAGACATTCTAATCAAACCACCTTGACCTATACAGACAATATATACCCTTCAAATGAAGACCAATAAAAAATGGATATACGCTAAAATTGATTACCTGGTTGTTGAAAATCTGATCTTGTACAGTTTTCAGAATATCCCTTGATTAGATCATTCTTTAGACAAAAGTATTTTGACGGATCTGCACAGTGACTATTGGCACGCAGTGCCCATTGCGCAGGTTCAGGGCATTTCAGCGGAAATGATACACATAAATGTACCTAAAATAAAGCAAGCATTTTAGGGTGACGGAATCGTGGTCTCTGACAATCTTATGTATGTCACCATTCTTTTAAAAATGAAAGTATGGAGACAACAAAAAAACACAAACAACAAAACAAAAAATAAGCTAATAGATAATCGAAGTAGTCGCCATTGATAAAATACAAAAGCTCAACAATGAAATACATACATTTATTTCATGTCTCTGAAAGCATCTTGGGTAAGTAAACTCATTAATAATGATATTTCAAAGTGGAAGTTAATTCCTTTGAAATATCTTTGTGTGTTTGGTATTAATTGGTTGATTTTTAAAATGAATCGTTAAAAAAAAAGAAAATTCTAGAATAATATCAAACACATCTCTGAATTTTATAGAGAAGTATTTAAATGTTGGGTAATATAAGGTGGTGGACAAACAAAAACAACCCTACTAACTTCACAGAAATAAGTTAACAGGTAATTTTGATAATAAAACCATTATTTTTAAAAATTGGATTAAGAGTAACTTGATATTTGTTAATGATATTATTGATGACACTGGTATTATATCTCAATATTTTATTTTGCAAAAACTAGTCTGCAAGAATAATTGGATAGCAGAAATACATATTTAAAAAAACATCCCAAAAACAGAAACTGATCTGGAAAGGAATTACATTGAGGCTTCAAGCTTTTCAACAGACATATTATATAAGTCAATTTGTTAAGATAAAAATGAACCCTCAACTTGTGTATTTCAAGAAATTTGTACATATATTTTATACATATATACCAGCAACTGATTACTAACCTGGGTAATCAGTGGAATATCACAGGATACATCAAGAAAAGCTTGGTTTCTTGAAGTAACAATGTAACAAGCATGTTTGGTGAATAAATATATATTGTCGTTAAAAAAAAACAATTAAATACAGTTTAAATAATGTTTTCAACCCCTGAGTTTGGAGTTTTCTACGATTCGCTAAGTCTTGTCTGTTATCTATGAGTTTTAAACAAATGTAAATAACTGTTGCCTATATCTATCGATTCAAGTATTTATTACAATGTGCAAGACTAAGACACTTTTTGGAATATTGTGAAATCTTTGTCAATGACTTTCACATTAAAAAGCTGCAAATGTAAAGGAAACTTCCATTTCAATTTCTTCCGCATATTGTAGTGTTTTGACAAGGTGTATTCGTTGTTGAATATTTCTTTGTGTTTCAGATTTGGTCAGTGGTTTCATGTTTATCAACCAAAACAGTCACTAAACCACAATTATCAATCATATAAGAACACTTATACACACGCAAAGATGTATTCGTACAAATAACGAATAAAGTTTTAAATAGTCATTATAAAACTGAAGTGACTTACCAGCATCAATAGTTTGAACCACATAACTGTTGAACTCCTGACTACAGTTGTGAAGCTACATCTGCAAATTTATGATTAAAGTAATTAAATTTCTTGTATTAAGATAGAAAACATATATACATATTGTGCTAGTTTGTATACAACGTATGTTCGACTTTTAAAAATACTCATCGTGGTTTTTTTTAATATGAAAGAAGATTTAAAAGTGACCTGTGAATGCACATCAAGTAAAATTACAGAAATCTGAATTAAAATAATGCCGTCTTCTTGTTTACACCTACATCATGTTGATAATGAAAAACTAAATAGCCCAGGTTTTATAGTTAAACTTATTCATGTATACTTTATAACTATGAAGGTTCATATAAATATAAAAATAAGGAGATGTGGTATGATTGGAGTTTACATTTACTTGCATTAATTTACATTGCAATACACAATAATCCTACGAAATCACAAAATAAAATTAATTAATTTTGAAAGGGTTTTTAATATGCTGATAAAAGGGTTTATTGAAATATGGTTGTGAACATACATTGCGTTGTATGTTTGTGAATTATATTTGAATTCATTTGTTCTTACTTCATCAATATGTACTCTCTTTGCTAATGACGGTAATGATAGAAATGCAACTAGATCATTTCAATGAAGAGTTAAAATATATTATAATTTATTACAGCTAATTTCCTAATGCTTGTAAAGTAAAACTTAGGTTGGCCTGCTTGCTTGTTTGAATACATGTTTATTCAAGCTTATTAATCAAGATTGACATCTTCAAAAAATATATATAGGCATAGTTTAAACCTGTATGTATCATATTTAAATTTAATTGGACTTTATCCCAATAAATCTGTACAATAAACATACATAGCAAGCAAGCTAACCAAAGTCTTGCTTTACATGCTGTAATTTACTTTTATTTATATTTAAAGAATAAACTCATCGAAGAATTCAATTAATAAAAAAAATTTAACGAGAGACCGAACAACACATTAATTTACGAATTCGCGTAGACGATAGTTATCAGTCTTGTTCTATCATAAGTTGGAAAGGTTTTTTTTCATATTTGAACCTTTGATTGGTTATTCTGGGTTTTTGTTTATACTTTGGCTTTTTTAAGGGGAACAAAGTTAAAAATGCAGGTAACTTTATCTTTTTTTACGTATTCACAATTTGTTTTGATGCAACGTCATCGACAACGTCTTGGCAAAACCTATTGTTGTATGACGTCAAAGAAGTGAAATTATCAAGTTTATTTAACATATGTAAATATCGGATTTTTTTTCACTTGGAACTCAAAATAATGCATTGCAACTAATTTATATCATTATTTGTTTACATCATGTTAAAAACAGTGTAATACTAGTCAATGCAATATTTCAATGCTTACAAAAATGAAAGTTATTGTTTCAATGTTGCTGTGGTTTTTTTTTTAGATTGAGCATCATTTATAACATACACAAATTTATTAGCATTAAAAACTCAAATGTCAATATTTTGCACTGAATATAAGTTTCTAAAGTAATGGAGGAACCACCAGAAGAGCTCGCCAATGACATTTTATGTCGGTTGCGAAGTAAGAACGTTAAACAGATTTTAAACATAATAACTTATATGCAGATTTGCAGGAATACCCACCATCGTAGAAGTTCAGCTTAGTTCTATAATTTTACACTTTTCAATACTGTGATGTCTTTTCAAAACAGTCTTCCATAATGGGACAAGATACGAAATTCATGTGTGCAATTAAAAGTCGGAAGGTCGTAAAATGGCGTCTTCTCTTGTTTCAGAGGCGATCTACAGAGTTTGTGTGTTACATGAAACACAACATCTTAAATATATGTCGATTTGTTATGCGTAAAAAATATATAATGTCATTCTAAATGACAAAATTTTTCTTAAACTACTGTATATATTCACTCTGCTAAACATAAAAATATTATTATTAAACACTCGTAATGTGTCACCTGGAGAGCACCCCAGAATTACAGAAAATTTTGTATGTCAATTATAGGTATATATTAGAAATGTCGTTGGTTTATGCTAAAAACAAACATTGAAACATATGCTTAAAAAAAATCTCCAAGCAAAAATCTCTCAAAAGTAAAAACAACGAATATCGCGCTTTCTTTATCATCAATTGGATGTCTTTAATTGAGGTATTGGCTAGGTTATTTGTTATTTTCTTGTAATAAATTTCAATACTCAAAGTATTAAGTGACAAAAAATTAATATTTCGTGACATATGTATTCATGATAGCAAAAATGGTTATAATATTTCTTAATTAAATTTCATTTTTTTTTATTAAAATCATACGTTCGAACCCTTTAGACACCCATGACCAGTGTGCATACTTCATCCGGGTATAAACCTCAGGTAGTGTGTAAGATATGCAATTATAAAGTATTTTTATCTAATCGACTGTGTGTATTTAAATAACCAAGTGACACATATTGGTATTATACATGGGTTTTCCATTGTTATTCAAATAAGTTCTTTAAATTGTTTGATTTCGTGTACTAGCTAAACTATATTTGTACATTGTTCTTCTCGAGTAATTAATCTGCGAAATGGGTCTATATAAATAAAGTTTTGATTTATTTTAACAAAAACTATTTCACACATAGTCAGTGTAACATATGAAAAAATGTGACTTTTTTCTCTTGAATTATGGTTATTGATAATACTTTCGACAATATTATAAATAGAACGATTTAAATTTAGAATTATATTATCTTCGAACCAATAGTTTTTCATGTGCGGTATCAATCCAACGATGCATTAATTTTACCAAATAAACGATATTTCGATAGTCTTAAACATTTCTTTAGAGAGTCTGTTTGCTTATTAAATATTATATCAAACTGAATAGCATGTAATAATATGACAGATAATATTATTATCAATGTAAAAAAAAACCCAAATAATACAAATTTGCGTGTTTTGATCGAGTTAAGCCTTCCAAATGATATTTAATAGTGTGTCTTTCTATGTTGTGATTTTATACTATTGTTTCAGAAAAGGGAGAAGGTTTGGTACCATTAAAACGTTTAATCCCGCTGCAAATTTTTGCACCTGTCCTAAGTAAGGAATCTGATGAACAGTGGTTGCTGTCTGTTTATGTATATCATACGTGTTTCTCGTTTTTATATAGATTAGATTTGAATGGTTTTACACCAGTAATTGTTGGGGCCCTGTATAGCTTGCTGTTCGGTGTGAGCCAAGGCTCCGTGTTGAAGGTCTTATCTTGACCTATAATGGTTTACTTTTATAAATTGTTACTTGGATGGAGAGTTGTCTCATTAGCACTCATACATGTACCACATCTTCCTGTATATATAAACAATATTTCTTAAAGCATTGAATATTGTAAATAAATGAAATTTAATATTACGAGCATTTATCATTGCGATTTTGAAAGAGTTTTATTATTGAGATTTATTCAGGATCTGCATAGAGATACACAAGATATATTTATCACATATTAAAAGGCGAGTCCTAAGTACTGCAATTCTAACCTAGTCGCATTTTTCGCATTAATAATATAAAGCTCTCAATAAGTTCTGAATTTAAAGTACTTAGGATCACAGGGTAGAAGTATCTGGACTAATCGACATATTTATTTGTAAAGTTATACACAGCCGGACTTTTTGCTGTTTTCTTTATTCTTCTTAATTCGAATCGTTGACTACATGCATATGCTGTACCTTTTGTTTACATAAATAAGATGTGGTATGCTGGCCAATGAGACAACTTCCTATCCATGGTACAATGTATAAATTAACATAATTATAGATTAGAAACCCATACCCAAGACTAATAAATTGGAACAGTGAACAATTTAATCAAAAAGAGTAATTCGTGAAAAAGGTTAATTGAACAGAAACAAACTGTTTTAAAACTTTAGGTGTGACACTGAAACAATTTCATTTTGGTTAAGTACTGTTGGTATGCTGGTACACGTATCTAAGAGTTATCATGGTTTGGTTAAAAGAATAGAGAATAATGGCAAGAAGTGCAGGATAAATGAATTAAGAAAATAAGAAATGTTTTAAAAAATAAGTGAATATAGAAATGAAGGAACATAATTCAGACTCTCGTAAATCACAAGCCTTGACAAAGGGTAGTTTAATTTGAAATATTTGATAGATAGTTTGAATTATCTAGTTTATCATTTTTACAAATGTAAATGCTGAAACTGGTTTGAAACATTTCTCTTTGAAACATATTAACAAAATTATAATAATACATATCCATCCCAGTCAAAAAATGATTTTCTACTCATTTAATACCGCACAACACAGTTGCAATACAAGATCAAGTCATTATAACTATGTCGCACGGCTTTTAGACAATTTCTTAGTGTAGTTATCGAACTTTGGCCATTTTCTACCTGTTAAAACTTTATCGCACTTAGTAATCAGTCTATGGAAGTAGCGATTCGATAAAAGCTTTTCTTATATCAACGAGCGATATTGTCTTATATCAACGAGTTGCATTGTGGGAAATTTCAGACGAATGTTAGCATTTGTACGAAGAAAGGCAGATTTCTCGGTATAAAGTAATGACTCTTTTCTTAAAACAGGGGTGACATATAACACGACATACGTCTGGTGTATAATTTTCATGATTTATTTTATGTAATAACAAGTAAGGTGTATTTAAACGAGAAAATTGAATTATTGAATAAATGAAACATAAATGCACGATTTATCATTTGTAGATGTACACATTATATCAATATCTATATAATAAAAATGTAGCAAATTCAGTGGAATAGAATTGAGATGAATTCAAATGTTTGCTACGCCAAAATCACCTATAAGTCAACGATACTGCTATATTTTAAAATATCAATGCGATATTTGTCTTATATCATAGCGATGATATTTTAATATCAAAAATTTATGAATGCAATACTTTTCTAATATAACTGCTATAGTTTTCTAATATAAAATTAATACGATGACACGTCACAATGCAGGTCAAGAAAACTGCAAACATAATTCACAAACTTAGATCATGACCGGTTTAATGTTTTAGGATCAATATCACTAAAATTTCGTAACTGTAACAAAATTAACGCTTACATGAACTTATCATTTCAAAAATGTTTCTTGACCCTATTGATAGTCGAAAGTGTTAATAATCCGTTCAATCTATTGTTTTCAATCACATGGTTTAACCGACTAACTAACATGTTTAACCCCGCTACATTATTTATGTATGTGCCTGTCCGAAGTCAGGAGCCTGTAATTCAGTTGTTGTCGTTTGTTTATGTGTTACATATTTGTTTTTCGTTCATTTTTTTTATAAAATAAGGCCGTTAGTTTTCTCGTTTGAATTGTTTTACATTGTCTTATCGGGCCTTTTATAGATGACTATGCGGTATGGGCTTTGCTCATTGTTGAAGGCCGTACGGTGACCTATAGTTGTTAATGTCTGTGTTATTTTGGTCTCTTGTGGACAGGTGTCTCATTGTCAATCATACCACATCTTATTTTTTATAATTCTATTTGAAGTTATGATGCAATGGCGGAATTTAAATGCGGTTGCAAATACGTCTACTGACCTATTAGATTATAATATACTGGTCACACTGCTATAGACTATCCACCTTGGTAATATCGAAATAGACAAAACATATCATTACTTAAAGAAACATTCATTCAAACAATCCAATCCAATACAGCTCCAAATTACAATAAATAGTCAAATGGTAACATCAATAATCCAAACAAATTAAAATGTTCAAATGCTGATGTCCCGCTCTTTGAAGATACCAACTGAGTAGCCTCAGACTATAAATTGGACAACTTCAGATACAACGAAAATCAAAAATCTTGTCAAACAGAAAATGTATTTATTATTAACATAGAAAAGGATATTGAGAAGGAAAACAGTTCTTTTTGGATATCAAAGACTTTTCCCGTTGGTAAATCGATATCTCTATGAACATAATCAGCTCGCCGCGTGGACGCTCTTTTACATTGCGATGACCGTGAGGGTATTCCGATGAATTGTTGCCACAGAGATTTGACTTTCGTTTTTGGCTAGTAACCGATCGTATAAATACGCGAACTTTTCTTAGTGCAAAATAACAATCCGTATCGCTTGTTATAAATTCATTTCTTCAATGAGTACTAAAAAAAAATGTTTAGAACACAAATAAATAAGATGTAAATGTCTTTTGACGTTAGAAATATCTTTTCTATATTCATACATTTAGATCGTTCAGTTGGATGACTGGAAAGCAGTTATTTATAAGGGGAAATTTTAAAGATTTATAGATATAAGAGATGGTGCATGAGTTCGAATGAGACAACTTTCCATCAAAGTAATAATTTGTTTAAAGTAAACCATTATAGATCAAAGTAGGTCCTTAAACACGGAGCCGTGGCTCACAGCGAACACCACGCTATATAGGAACAAGAACATTGCTAGTGTTAAACCATTCAAACAGGAAAACCAACGGTCTAATTTGTAAAAAAAAAGGAGATTCAAAAGTACAGGTCAGATTTTGTCGAATCAATCTGAACGAGGACAGTATGATTCATCTTTGTCAAAAGTTAGTTTCATTGTTATCCAATGAAAGTTTTCCATGCGTGCGTTGCAAGCATATCGGATATATATTATTTCGGTGCGTTCATTATGAAATTTGCTAAATGTTATATATACAAGTTAAGACAAGACAATATTTTATTTGAGTCTCACCTCTTATAAAACATTTACATAATATTACAATTTTCAATATAAAACAAGAGCCACTCTAAAAAGAGTTATGAGAGAGTATAAAAAATGGTATATACATTTACATATATAGACCACAACGAGTGTTGGTCCAAGGTAGACAGAGACGCTCGGGAAAGATTTTGGATAAGAAAGTTGCGGACAGTTTCCCCCAAAGGGCATAAATGAAAAAACATAGAATGAGTCCCTCATTTTACTGTCATCACTTGTTTCCAATAACTCCGGCTTTAGTACTGGCTTTACAGTTCGAATTTTAAAAAAAATACCAGTTTAAATTGCAGGGCTCCATTCATTCGGGATGGATGTATAAGTACGTAGCCACGTTCAATTAATTTACCTCATTAGATAAAACTTATTTTTCTAATCATTATTAGACTGCTATTTGTTTGGGAGGCTTAAATATGTATTTTCTGTTGCAATTGCCCTACCGTTGTCAAATTTGAAATATTATACCCACTTGGATCGGTTAGGAAATTTTTGATTTCTTTGTTTGAGGACTGCCCTCAATGCAGTTACAACATCTAAACTGTCACAACCTTTGGAAATTTGGAAGTTGTGCCAGTTCACATCGAAAATAACTATTTTCATTTGGCATATCTTTGTTATCTTTGCGCCGTGTTGGAAATTTTAAAATTGTATCAGCGTCTGTGGTGTTCGATTAAATTGTATAAATTCATGATTTAGAAAAAGTTTCTCAGTTTGAATATATTGACATGATTCATTTGACATCGTGCTATTATTGAAGAAGGATATCTGTTATCCCGAAATATCTAATACTTCTTCATTTTATAGTTTTTTAATGGTGATGTTGTACCTTTTTTGACTTGTTATACATTTACATATATATATTCATACATAAAACATAATTTATGAAACAAATTAAAAGTATACAAATGTTAAGAGTAACATAAAAACAAATTAAAAATATTCAAATGTTAAGAATATAATAAACATTTTCTTTTCAGTAAAATATCATAGCAGATTTTGGCAGTATAAAAGTAAACATTTTCATCACTAAATAAAAATACAAATTTATCGTCATCTAACATATTACTAAAATCATGACAAAAAGAATTAGCATGACTAAACAACACAGCACGAACATCTGCATATAGTGGACAATTCAAAATTACATGTTTCTCATCTTCAATGGTATCATTACAACTAAAACATATTCTTTCATTAATAGGTAAGTTCTGATACCGGCCCGTTTCAATTTTTAGGGGCGCAACACCACAGCGAAATTTTGCAAAAGCACTATAATATATATATGTGAAACAATCATTTTGACACTTAGCGATTTGATTACGGCATTGTTTATTAAACCCTTATTTGATTAGTTTTGTTTCCAAAACTAATTGAGAAATTTGTAAGATGTTACCAAAAACAATTTGAATTTAAGCAATGGTCTTAAAACTGCTTATTTACATACAATACTACTAAGAAGTAAAATCACAAAAATACTGAACTTCGAGGAAAATTCAAAACAGAAAGTATTAAATGGTAAAATCAAATGATAAAACACACCAAACGAATAGATAACAACTGTCATATTTCTGACTCAGTACCGGCATTTTCAAGTTTTGAAAATGGTGGATTGAACCTGGTTTTATAGCGCTTAACCTCTCACGTGTATGACAGTCTCATCAAATTCTGTCATATTTACAACGATGCGTGAACAAAACAGACATAATAGGTAAAATTGTCAAAATATGGGTACAACAGTCTAATATTAATACTAATCGGTACTAATTTTGATATAAGAAAAACACTGCTATGATATTTAAAAGTATCGCATTGATATTTTAAAAGTATCGCATTGTTTATTTATGTATATAAGAAAAACACAGCACTTCAAATTTTACACGGACATAAACTTTAGCTTCTAACTAACTTCTCAATGTATATTTAGTATTTTCTTAATTTTTCGTTGCCGAAAACAACATTTTCCGCATGGAATGTCTGCTTATTTACAATTGATATTAGACAAGATCGCTTTGAGATATAAGAAAAGTTTTTATCGATACGCTTTTTCCATAGATTGGTAATTTTTAAATATATATGTTTAAGTGTTTTCTTCTTGTATTGCATAAATTCATTGATGCTCAAAACAGTTTATGTATTTAGCGTCCAAATGTTTGACTCCAGAGCTTGCCTTTTAGAGGTGTACGAAACCAAGCATCATGAGCACTAAAATCTCATAAATAAAATTTTCCTTTTAATTGTAGCATTTGTTCCAGCACCGTCTACCATTGAATCACAGACTCATGACTCATGACATGCACAAATATAGTATGTTGTAGTTCTTGTTTTGCAGGCGGAAACCCGGTTGAAGTAGAACAAAAGAATCGAAGCTCTTTGTTAGAGAAGGCGATAACTGCTTACTGTAATGTTTACTATAGTGACAAAAAATTTAAAAGTTAATAGAAACAAATAAAATGACAATTTTCTGTTCAATAACGAAGTGTTTTATTAAAACACCATTTGCATAAGTTTTCAATTTATCTATTACAAAGTTAGGCAGAACAATTAGATATCAAGTCGACGGACATGGGTAGTAGAAAATTCATACCTCCGAATTTGTTTTTAAATTATCACGGACGGAGAACATATCAATCTATTAAGTCAGTAATTTTCCGTGTCTGCCCTTCCATTATGTGACTCAAAAAAAAATCCAAAAACTGGGTAACAATTGTATCGAAAAGAGAAAATCGCACCTTTTTATGTTGAGCGTGTTTGAGTTGAATATTTTGTCTTGAAAACGTATAAAGCAAGAGTATTTGATACATCATCTCGCTTTAGATTCTATCATTTTTATATATCAATAAAATTGAGAATGGAAATGGGGAATGTGCCAAAGAGACAACAACCCAACCATAGAAAAAAACAACAGCAAGGCTACATGTTTACTTTATAACATAAAAAAATCACAGTACTAAAAGATGAAATATATGGGTCAAGTGAAATACCTTTCTAATGAACCACAAAAACAGAGTAGGTGTGTTCGAATAGCTATTTTTTTACTAAAAGTACTTGACGACAGTCTTTTATGTTAAAAATGCATATCTACGGAAAAAAATCATTTTTTGTGTGTGATAATTAGGGTTTATGGTCTTCAACCACTGAAAATGTTTAGTGTGCCCTTCCACGAATTATCTAATAAGATTTTTTTTAATTTTTTATGAATTTTCGAAAATTCCACCTGACAACCGATCAGACAATAGTTTTTAAGTTGACTCAATGCAGAAAAGAACATTAACTGATGCTCATTAGCTTGCAGATACATTTGTATTTCAAAATACAACTGACATATAAGGATCGTAATGTTGCTATGTGGATAAATTTATCGGTTTTCAAGAGCTAAATTGGCAGCGCGTCATCCCTACAATGGCTATCATTTCTACGATAGTAAAAATGAACTGGCGAAATGGGGAGATAATTTTGACGAAGTAGAATCCTGACTGTTTGGTTTGAACGGAACAGTCGTTATGTTTTTCAACACAAACTTGTTATTTAGGGATCATACTGATAGATATTTCATTAGATTTTAGAATATAAACCAAAGCTCTTCAACTTCAGGATGGTGCAAGCCGTGTATTAGCAAACGATGTCTGAAATGCCAAACAATACTGAATATTCAAACATTTACTTGACACTCCATTGGGTCCGTATCAACTATAAATTGCAATGTAACTTGCACAACCAAGAATGTTGTATACTTTCTGCGGTGTCGTTGTGAAAATCAGTAGATTGGCGAGTCCGAACAGCCATTCGATTAAAACATCAAGGGTCATCGAAGTGACTACACCTGCAAGTCTGATCTCCCCGTTAGTCGTCATTTCATATCACCTGGGCACGCCCAACCTGATATCAAACAAAACCCTTACCATCATTTGTCATAGACTACAATGAGTGTTGGTCAATGCCCGAAAGACTTATTCAGCAAAGTTTTAGATGGGATAGTTAATGATTGTTTCCCAAGAGGGCATTAATACAAAAGATAGAATGAGTGCCTACCATTTCCTATTTTTAAACATTTGTTCTTGATTATTTTATTTGTTTTTTGTGAGCTTGTTCCCTTTTAGACTTTCTTTATTAATGATTATAATTTGTAGTGTAGTGTAGTGTATCATAATTATATGATCCATCGTTGGCTATTATTCAGGAATCGGTTTCACAAAAAAACTTACGACTAAGATTGGTCTTAAGTCATGAACAAACCAGTATACTTACGATCATTGTTATAATATTACTCTAAACATATCAAACTTCTATACATTAGTCAACGATCTTTCTTACGAGGATGCTGGATCGTTACAAGTAACGATGCAATGTCATGTACTCAAAATAAATTATATACATGACCATAAAGTGTACAAAACAACACCAATATTATAAAAAAAGGAAACATTAAATGTAATTATCTATAAATACTAAGTACAACAGAAACCTCACCTGTATGATTATAATGTCAAATGAATCATATCAATCTATTCTTTCTGAAAAAAGTAAAATAACAAAAATACCGAACTTCAAGGAATATTCAAATCGGAGACCATAATCAAATGGCAAAATAAAAAGCTCACACACATCAAATAAACTCATCATAGATACCAGGATTAAATTTTGTATTTACGCCAGACGCGCATTTCGTTCACAAAAGGACTCATCAGTTACGCTCAAATCTAAAAAAGTTAAAAAGGCCAAATAAAGTACGAATGGATAACAACTTACATATTCCTCCTTTGTGCAGGCATTTTCTTGTGTAGTAAATGGTGGATTAAACTTATTTTAAGGCTAGTTAAACCTCTCACTTGTATAACAGTCGCATAAAAAAATCCATTATATTGACAACAACGTGTGGACAAAACAGACATAAAAGGTACAAATGTCAAAAATAGGGGTACATCAGTCAACAATGTGCTATAATCTTAATCACTATAAAAACTAACAAATATCTAACAAAGAAACACAGTAGACACAGCAGAAATATCTAAATTGAAAGAAAAGTAAACATATATTTACCATAGCACAATAACACAATGACGGGATGTATAAGTACAAAGCCACATATATGACAAAGAAAAAGGCATATAGACAAAGCACATTAGCAAATTTGAAAGACAAAAATACATTTTATTTTTACAATAATACAATGAAGGGATGTTTGAGTACAGAGCCATGTCAAATGGATATAACCAAAAACAGATTAAAGTTTTTCAACTTTTTAATGTTACATTTTATCAGAGACCTGATTGATTTTACCAATTCTGAAAAAAAAGTGTTCAGTTCAACTTCTTCTTGTTTAGCCATGCTCTAGTAGTCCTCAATGAAATTCATAATTTTTTTGAAGTTAATAGGTTTCAATTAATATGTTGGAGTTCTCTAAACTTAGGACCATTATATATCACCTTTCGGAGATGTTCACTTGTCAGAGGTTTTTTTAAGTGTATTGTTCTAAATCAAGGTCCTGCAATGCTTATTTGAAGTTAAATATTTTGGGTGCAATGGTTTTGCTGTAATTGTAGGATACAATATGAACAGACTGATTTTGAACTTAAAGCGGAATTTTTATGTCCCACCTACCATAGTAGAGGGGCATTATGTTTTCTGGTCTGTGGGTCCGTCCGTTCGTTGTCCGTTCGTCCGACCGTTTGTCCCGCTTCAGGTTAAAGTTTTTGTTGAAGTTGAAGTCCAATCAACTTGAAACTTAGTATACATGTTCCCTATGAAATGATCTTTCTAATTTTAATGTCAAATTAGAGTTTTTACCCCAATTTCATGGTCCACTAAACATAGAAAATGATAGTGGGAGTAGGGCATCCGTGTACTATGGACACATTCTTGTTTGTCATATTTTGAAATGACGTAGTTACGGTTTTTACAACAGAAACTGTACAAGTATGCCAACAAAAAAAGTAATGTGCGATATAAACAGGTACGTTTCTGAAGTTTCAGATTGATAGATTTAAAAAAAAAAAAAAGATTTTGTAACAGGTGAAGTAATTGAACGTGGCTGCGTACTTAAACACTTCAAATAAATAGCATCCTACGATTTAAACTGGTTAATTTTAGAATTTTAGAGTTGACAAGAGTAAAGGAATAGCAACAGAGATTGTAAAGTAATTTGAAATATAACTCAAATAAAAAGCACAGCGCGAATTAGAATTAATCCTATTCATTGATCCCATTTAGTGCCAAAGTTTTAAATTTTCTGATCAAACTTTTTCGCGAGTAAGTCTACCCTCGACTCCGAGCCGACAAGTCTTCTCTCTTACTCCTCTAAGCTGCGTGCTCATCAGAGCTTAAAATATCATTTTTTCAAGTCTGGTTTAACTCGTTCTAACCTACGACCCCCCCCCCTCCCCCCGTAACCGAGGCGATCTCGCTACTACATGTACGACATATCAGATGCGGTTTATTTGTCACTGGAAATCTCGTGTTTATTCTTCCTTCAAATTACTCGTTCTGCTGAATGCTGAAATGGAAAAACACAGTACATGTATTCACATTTAATGTGACTATATAGCAGGTTAAAGATTACACATCAATTGCACAAATAATTTTAATGCATCAAAATGGAATCATGCATACCACACATAGCTTTTGAAAATAGTGAACAATGGTTTCTACGAGTTATTTTTTTTTTTTTATATTTGCATAGAAGGACGACATATTTTGGTTGTTGGTTAGTATTTTTTTTTTATTACGTTAGATTCTAAAATTCCCGTCAAATTGTAAATATAGTAAATTTTGGCTTCATAATTTTGTTATTTGTTACAAAAAATTACGACAAAATTATATCGGAATACCGAATAATGTTGTACACATATTGTGAATTTTGTTAAAGATTCGAGGACGTGATTTGAATTTTCCCGGCTAGTGAAATAAGTGTTTTATTAAATTGATTGATTGTTGGTGCTACTTTTAAGCGCTACTTTTAGGCTATTTCGTGGCGGCCAGTATTTATTGTTGGAGAAGCTGGAGAACACCTTCGACCTTCGATAGGAAAACTCAAAATCAGAGTCCAATAAAATTAGAGTCGAGTGCACCTGCACGAGCGGTGTTCGAACTCACAACCTCAGGGTTACGGAAAGTGATTAGGTATCTTTGTATAAAAAAAAACTTTAATAGAATAATTATCCTCACACAAAGTGTCAACAAGTTTAAATACTTATATATTTTATTGTTAGATATAAATTGAAGATAATATCAATTTTACATCGTCCTCTTGAACATGAAATATTTGCCACTGGACATTTTAAGCAACCTCCAAACCATCAATCGATTTTACCTGTTTTTGGTAAAATCTTGCGTCGAAATACGTCTTTATTCAAAATGATTTAATTTTATGTATAGGAACCCAATATATAGCCAACTTTCCAGAGACTTTTGGATTAAGTTATATTTGATGTCCTTCTAATACATGTTTGGTATAGATACTCTTATATATGTCAAAATTTCTGTTTTTGGGCATCTTTTGGGTACAAGTAAAAAACTGTAAAATTTAAGATCGTTTGGTTGTTGTTTGCTTAACGTACAGTGGCAAATATTACATGTATATTGGGGACGATAAAATGTAAGAAAATGATTTTAAAACTTGTGAAAACATTTAAATCTATGATGCTGTAAAATAGACTGAAGATTGAAGGACTTTTGGGAAATAGCCATGGTGTGATATTTATTTTAAAGGCGTTAATCCAAACAGAAATTCAGGTAAACACACTCAAATTTAAGCTTGAACAATATGAATTATAGTCCTAAAAAAGGGAGTGTACATACATAAAGCAATTAAAGGTAAATCCCAGCAAACACATGTTTAAGGATTAAAATTGTTAAATATATATTTTAAAAAACAATGGGGTACATGTGTAAGTCAGTTATTTAAAATATTTCAGAAGTTTAAATAAACCGTTAAAACAATGTGAGGATTGTAAGAAAGTCAAAAAGTACTTATCGGTAATAAATTTACATACATTTAAAAACAAGTACACTTTATAGCTTACATTAAACGAAAATTTTCGATTAACACATTGTGTCTTTGATTTCAGGCAGGAAAATGGTGTCAAACCTCTGAAATATTTCACATGAAGAACATTAAAAGTTTGAAAATGCTAGTCGAATTTAAACAGAGTAATATATATTAATGTTAAAAAGAAAAAGTAAATTTTACTAAATGCACTATTCGGGGCAATTTTTAATATAGTCTTTCGTAATTTGTAATTAGGGTTTTTGTTGACTGATTTTTGTCCTCTTGCCATGTTGTCTTCGACTTGAAATTTTTTATCGTCATCTTGGTATATATTCTTTTGCAACAATAGTGCAAATCTATACTATTAAACGAGAAGACCTCATTTTGGGTGTCGCTTCTCTTCTTTCCACAATAAATTAATCAACACGCCTCTGTGTCCTATAGGTACAGTGCATAGTCGCATTTGTCATCCATTCATATGATTATTCAGATTGAGTTATTTTGGAAGAAAAACAAGAAAAAAGGCATCCGGAGATTGTCCCGTCATTGGAAGAAATTTTAAGTCAGATTAAACTTCCGGTTTGCGTTTTTCTGTATACTTTGAACATACATATACAAAGAATAAAATGTATTTTCAGAATTCTATCTGCTATCATTTTCAAGTTTACTATCTACGGCGGTCACAGTGTTTATTAGATAGAGAGAGAGTCTGTATACAATTAGACTTCCGGTTTGCGTTTTTCTGTATACTTTGAACATACATGTACATATATACAAAGAATAAAGTGTATTTTCAGAATTCTATCTGCTATCATTTTCAAGTTTACTATCTACGGCGGTCACATAGTTTATTAGATAGAGAGAGTCTGTATACCATATCAATGACCACCATGGATCGATTAGTAACGAAATTTTAAGTCAGATTAGACTTCCGGTTTGCGTTTTTCTGTATACTTTGAACATACATATATTTAAAGAATAAAGTGTATTTTCAGAATTCTATCTGCTATCATTTTCAAGTTTACTATCTACGGCGGTCACAGAGTTTATTAGATAGAGAGAGTCTGTATACCATATCAATGACCACCATGGATCGATTAGTAAACTTAGAATTTACTATTTACGGCGGTCACAGAGTTTATTAAATAGAGAGACATAGGCGGATCCAGGGGGGGGGACTGGGGGGCCCGCCCCCCCCTTTCGTGGGAAAAATTTGGTTGATTATATAGGGAATCACTGAAGCATGACCGGAGCTGGCCCCCCTTAGGTCAGTCAGTTGCCCCCCCCCCCCCCCCCCCCCCCCCCCCCCCCCTTATGAAAAGTTCTGGATCCGCCACTGAGAGAGTCTGTATACTCACGTGTGTATACTATACCAATGACCACCATGAATCGATTAATAAACTTAGAATTGAAAGTAAATACACTATATTTATATAGTTATTTATTGGACAGTAGAATGCTTCTGCTACATAAATATGGGCTGTTTTTGACAATACAATGCACATATATCCGGTACTAGCACCATTAAGTCATGCTAAATTACTGAAATCCTCATAATTCTAGCATTTTAGTTAAATTTTAGACGGTTTTCGTGTAAAACGAAAGTGGCCGCATTCGTGTTCATCCTTAATAATGAAATGTAAGTTGTATTTTATGATAATACATAACATATATAAAGGTTGAGGATGAACACGGATGCGGCCACTTTCATTTTTACCAAAAACCATCTGAAAAGTGACATTTTTCGGCATATTAGGTAGATTTTTCATATTTGAGCTTGAATCGGATCGTTTTTAATGACTCAATCTGTTAAAATCTTTCACATAAACTAATTAATTCAAATAAAATAGACACTTAAGTGTTTAAAAAGTGGTCAAAATCTTTCGTCAGATGAACCTGAAATTTGAGGCCAAAATCCGTCCTTACCGGACCTACTCCTTTTACAATTGTTTACAGAGCACTTAGTTGGTAAAGGAGACAGGGAAAACATGACTGGAGAATACTTGACTTATATATCTGTCAAAGAATAGACATATAAGTCTTTAGATTTTAAGGCAAAAACAAATACATTGATCATGGATATAAATTAAAAAAAAAGAAACCTATTGAGAATTACAAAACATTGACTTTGGTAACAACTATTCAAAGACATTAACATGTTGCAAGGCAAAATCAATGTCCCGATTCCACTCTCCGTCTTTTTTTTTAAATAACAGCAAACATTTCAGTCCTTAATCCAAGTTTTCTAATTTGCAGTAACATTTTATTTTGTGTATTGTTTGGTCTGTTATTGTCCTGACCAATCTACCACTGGATACAAAAACAATCATTTTCAAGTTGTTTACGATAAATTGTACCCCTACACGACCAACACCAGCCTCTAACACTGTAATATCTAATGATGCATAAATATTACCATGAACAATCAACACACAGGAAAGTTATATTTCTTTGAAAAGCTTTTAAAAATCAATCCTAATCCGAAGTTAAACCCCTGACGTTAAAGATCAATTTCAACAGCGATCTTTCATTCCTTGTTTTTTTTTAGGTAAACAAAATTTGCAGTTATACCATGTAACACTGTTGTTGGTACCTTGTATGGGTATTAAACGAACTACATATTGTATACAGTTGCTACATGTTCATGTTTGGGTTACAATGCACTCGCTGAAATCATGCTACTTCTGCTAATAAAAAACAATGAATGATTTATTTCACTAGATAACAACACAGACACACACAAGTGTTTACATAATTTAAATTAATTGTTATTGGCAAATAATTAAAAGCACCGACACTGAGGCAAGAAAATCTCAGCGAAAGCTTCGAAATTATTTTGGTCCAATTGGAGTCATGCATAATTTGCGTTGTTCCTTTTGTTAATTATTGGCAATATAAGTATGTGGAAAACAAACGGGTCTGGAGTGGTGTAATTTTTAATCAACACCATTGTCCTATATTAGCTATATATAAAGTTAAATTCTTTGATCTGTCATTTTTACCCCATGACGGCTGACAAATTCGACCTCGTTATTTTAGTATTATAGATATATACAAGAATATTTAATCTTTACAGTTTCTTTTGTAGGTAAACGTGCTTCGTTTGGTAAAGAGATATTTTGAAATGGAATTCTTTTATAGAGATATTGTCAAGATTTTACAAATGAATCATGCCATTAGTATATCACTTCGTCAGGTTAAGAGGTATTTAAAGGAAATGAATCTTGCTCGTAGAAAAGACTACTCAAATATTCGATCTGTATTTAACTTTGTGCATACGCAAGTCACGTCATACGGACCAGCGCATGGATATTGTTGGATGTATCAGAAGTGTAAGCGGCACGGGTTTAAATAAAAAGAGACCACATTAGCCTCATGCTTAACACAATTGATCCAGAGGAGGTATATCTTAGAGCCCGGCGAAGACTAAAAAGAAGAGAATATTTTTCAAGGGGGCCAATTTTTTGTTGGCATTTGGACTCTTACGATAAATTGTAAAGATATGGCTTATGCATCAATGCTTGCATCGATGGGTTTTCCAGGAAAATAATATGGCTCAAAGTTGGTAGATCTAGTAGTAATCCAAAAGTGATACATGTAGCTAGGTATTTTTTAGACGCCATAGAAGAGCATAGAGGTCATCCGTATAGCATGAGAGGTGATATGGGCACAGAAAACGGGCTGGGTTGCAGTAATGCAGACGTTGTTTGCTGTAGATGAAGTGACAATCCCTTTCATTTACTGAAAAAGCACTATGAACACTAGAATTGAGTCCTGGTGGGGCATTTTGCGAAAGAAGTGCTGTCAAGTATGGATATCAGCAATGAAAGGCCTTCAGAAACGAGGTCAATTTTCAGGAGACAAACTTGACTTCAATTTTGTTGCATGCAGTTACTTCAGGTACCTTTCTTTTCTATTTGTAGAAATGTTTTACCTTCCAATATGAGTTCATGGCAATAGGCTTTCTTTGAAAGATCCTTTTTGATCATTTTTCTTGTACGTTTTACTTGTTAAAAACTCTTATTTTGATATAAGGAATGTATTATGTTTTTTAATGAATCCCTCACAAACGGTATTTTAAGGGAAAAATATTGATTATTTGATACATTGCTTCGAGCATAGTACGTAATTGGCTTACACTTCAAAATTGTTTTATTTTAGTTATCAGTTAGGTCATATCTACTGTATGATTTTGCAACTGTAAATCATTGGAATGTCACACCGTACTCATCGTAGTAATCTTCATTTGACTAATTTATTTTAGAATGAAGGATTTGATACCGAGGTGCTTGGTTTTTTTTTCTAGAATCATTCGTTTAGGTTGTCTGAGCTGCCTGTCAGCAACAGCGAGTGTTCTCTTGTGAATCTTTTTTATTTATGTTTTGTCTTCTTTTTCTGTAAATTGTCTTATGATTTCCTCGATGAATTGGATCCTTTTTAATTCTTATTTAGATTGTACGTTTTACTTGTTCAAAATTGTTATTCTCATCTTGGTATATCAGGGACAGGCTGCATAAAATACGTTTAACCCCGCCTCATATTTTTAAGTTTGCGCCTGTCTTATGACGGGAACCTTTGTCAGAGTTTGTATTTGAATTTATATTTTAATTTCTTTCTGGGAGAAGGTTCCTCATTTGGTTTGCCTTGGTTTTAAGTTGGCATATCCTCATGATGCCCTATGGAACCATACATAGACGGTCGTACATGATGTACATGCTGTATGGCGGCCTCCGTATGTCACGCTTTAATTGTTCGATGATTTGGTATCTGATTGGCATTTATTCCATAAATTGTACCTGACTTCTTATAATTGTAACGTATAGGAGTTTTTGTAAAGAGAAAATATCCTATTTTAACGTATAAACTCGTAAACGACATACATATCAAATGTGATCTGGAACAGAAAAAAAATAACATCATAGAAAAAAGTTACCCACATTAGGATTTCTCGGTATCGCGAAATTACAGACATCTAAGGGGGACGATCTGAGAATTTTGAAAAGGAAGGGTGCTAAAACAAATGAGTGGTAGTGGTGTGCCAGGCTACTATTTGCCGATTTTTGCCTATATTTTACATGAATTTAACTAAACTTTCCAAAAAAAAGGGGGTGCACACACCCGGAACTACCACTTCCCCCACCTTTTAATCGTGTGCTGTTGATTCTGGACATATTTTGAGAATGACCCATATACTTTCAGTTGACGTTTCGTCTTAATGTATGTTTGCCAATCAGGACCTAGAGAAGACAATTCCGCCAACAAGATTGGATTTTTACAGAGAACTTTGGAACAACTGATCAGCCCTACTTTTAACGGTAGTGTACACTTAATAGAGAAGATTTTAATCAGATTGCATTTGGAAATCTTGTGATTTGATTGGCCTTTTGTCCAGATAAAAAATGAAAAATGGTTTTGTCTTTTTTACAGAACGAACTAAATGACAGGTATGGAACACTCATTATATTAGGAGAAGTAGAGAGTATGTTTTTCATGGACGGCCTGTCAACATGTATCTTTATCCCGACTTGTTCAATGCTAAGGGAGCATATTCGACAGGTCGATGACGACGTGCTACACTTTAGTCGATCAGAATGCGCTGAAGAGGACGAGTACCTAACCGAAGAAGAGATTTTTGGATTGGGATGCATTTACATGGAGGAAAATCTACTGAAACCACCCGAAAACGTCGATGAGTCAATAGCGCTATACCTAAGTTTGCGTCGGTCGTTTATTCAACAGCTATGAAAATGAAAGAGATACAAAATAAATAAATTGGTTTATGTTCTCGCTCTTTTGTATTGGCATGTAGTGATATACAAAGCAGTAGCTTACGAATATGGGTGTAACCGATGTTCTTCTATCACACAGGTACAAAATATGGTAGTTTTTTTTTATAAAGATCTTGGCGTTCGAATTTGTAAACGTTCCAAAATGATACGTGGAAATAACCATACTAATGATTTTTGTTGTATATCAGACCGAGTGCGTACATATATAGGTCTTTTGATACTTGAACTGTCAATCAACTGTTTGCTAATTACACTTGTTCCATCTTGTTTCGTATGTCAATTCTCTGAGAGAGTCTCCAATGCTTCTTGTTCTTTTTGCTCTATCTCACAACGTATCCAAACGTTGGTCTTTTGTTCCTTTAGCTAAAAAAATCTCCTTCTATTGCTCTCACTTACACCGTATCCCAACCTTTTCTTTTCTTCTTTTCGCTCAAAATAGCTCTCCCCTCACAACATATCCCCACCTTTGTCTTTTGTTCTTAACTCATTTTTTTCGCTCTAATGGGCTCTTTTCCGTTCCTATTCTCGGTACCCCGGTGATCCACACTGCTCTGATCCGTGCTCACAACCTTGCTTTTACTACTTTTGGCGTTATTTTGACAGCAAAGGAGAAAAGAGACTGCGGCCGATGCAAAATGTAACCATGAGTCGTATGAGCAAGCCAACGAGTCATACCCAAAAGCCACGAGTCGTATGAGCAACCAAACGAGTAGTATGAGATACCCTGCGAGCAACGACTCTCTCGGTCTCTTTCACTCACTTGTTAGGTGTTTGTGTCTTGTGTCCAAACTTCTTCAAAAATAGACATGAGTCGTATTAGCATAGCTTTGAGCACTATGAGCAACATTTCGAGTCGTATGAACAAGAGTGGACACACTGAAATGTCTCGCCTGTTCTAGTGGTCATAAAATAACTTATGTTGTAAGTAAAAAAAACAAGTTTAAACCACAAGCATTATAATTAAATTAACATTTAAATGATCAATGTACATGAGACGAAGGTGAGATAAACCCTTTCAGACAGAAATGTAGTTCATGCACTCATTCCATACAACAAATCTAGTTTACCTATTGCTAAAAGTATCTCCGAATAAACCTCTTAAAAAATAACCTTGACCATGAAATATATAGGTCAAGATCAACTTACACCTACTTAACAGACATACACACCTTACAATTATTCCCTACACCAAATATAGTTCTACTATCCCTTTAGTATCTGAAAGAAGGCAAATCAGATAAATGTAACATTGGCCAATGAACAATGACCTGAGGTCAAGGTCAAATGATTATTGCCAGAATGGAATCCATACACGAAATATAATTGACTTCTGAGAAATAGACCATATCACAAAATTTTTAATTTGGCCAGTGGACCATGAAAAAGAGGTCAAGGTCAGATTATTATTGACAGACAGACATGTACACTTTACAAACATTCCATACACCAAATATAATTGACTGGATGCTTATAGTATCTGCAAAATAAACCAAAACACCAAAAAAATATACTTTGATCACTGAATCATGAAAATGAGGTCACGGTCAGATGTCACCTGCCAGTTGGACATGCACAACTTACAATCTTTGCACACACCAATTATATAAGACCTATTGCTTTATAGATATGGACTTAACCTTGTTAACTGATCCATGAAATGATGTCGAGGCCAAGTGAAAACTGACTGACAGACATGAGGACCTTGCAAGGTAGTACATATCAAATATACGGGTATCCTATTACTTATATTAGCGAGAAATTAACATTGCAAAAAAAAAGATTTTTTTTCTCAAGTAGTTACTGGACCATGGAAATGACGACAAGGAAAATCGTCATGACAGACGGAAAGTTCGTAACATAAGGCATCTATATACAAAGTATGAATTATCCAAGTCATCTACCTTCTGGAATAAAGCTTTTAAATCAAGAGCTAACGCCACCGTCGCCGCCACCGGATCACTATTCCTAAGTCTCGCTTTCTGCGACAGAAGTCGCTGGCCAGACAAAAACCATGAAAGTAACGACTCTTAACGCATTAAAGCATGATTCAGACTAACGTTTCACCACACACACACCACCATTCCTAAAATAAAGTCATGAGCCGTATCAGCAACACCTAAGAGTACAATGAATAACCCCTGAGAGAGACCATAACCCAACCCAGAGATCCGACAAAAATCTTTCTAACGTTATAAAACCGCTGTGCCGAGGGTCATTAAGTGCAAAATCGGGGTCGTGTAAGGATCCTTAAAAATGTCTCTGTATAAGCTTTAAGAAAGTTAGGTGTTTGAGTCTTTAGAAAAACTGGTCAAACGGTTATTGAATGGATAGTTCGGAAAAATGGTTTTATCTTTGAAAAGCTTTTGGGAGGATTTCTGTGTTCAATTGTGGTCGTTCTCCGTATTCATATTCTTGTAGTCACATGCAAAAAATTGTGGATAGACGATGCGTTAAATATCACACGTACTGATTTATCAATCAATTTGATATAAGTCAGATCCCAAATGTGACCGTTGGATGGCTTGATGCTTTTTCAACTGATTGTGTATCCTTAGCTAGCTAACAGTAACTGCGAGCATTCATGGTACTATTTTTTGTCTATCTGTTGTGTGATTTATATTTGTCCTTTGAATTTCATGATAACTTTTGACTTGAATTTTACAGTGCGCTTTGTTGTAATTTTATTTGATTCGGCAAGGGGGGGTTAAGTATCTACAAAATAGTTTAACCCCGCCGCATTTTACGTGTGCCTGTCCCCGAGTCAATAGTACCTTGGTCAGTAATTCGTTTTACACAAAATTGACAGCGTAGGCCGTTTTTACTGAATACTATGTTTTTGTCATTATGACTATTCAGAGCTAAAACAACATGGGTAGGTTTTCACTGTGTTGAAGACATTGAATTGAAGCTTTGGATAACGCGTTTGTTGGAAGAAGGGTTTTTTGTCTCTCTGACATTGTCAAAATCTCTGTTTTAATTTACTTTTGACCTGCCCATTAAATTCGTTTAAGATTCATACCTTACCTTGAAAAAAATTACAGCGTAAGAAGTCTGGTTAAAGTTCACTGAAATATTTGTAATCTGCACAATCTGATTAAAATCAGTCCTGCAATTGCTCCTGACAGTCACTGCATGTAGGATCTGAAGAAATCTGTTATAATTTCTGTTCTGATGACCTTTCTGATTAACCGATCAAATTGCATCTTCCATTTTCCTGGCATGAAGCATTGTCCTAATAAGAAAGCCCGATGATTCTGCAAAAGTCATCTGAATAGAAAGTATCATGGATTTTTTTCAGATCCTACAATAACCATGCAGTGACTGTCAGGAGGAATTGTAGGGCTGATTTCAATCAGTGACTGTCATGAGCATTAAAGGATTCAATCAGTTTCGAATGTGCGGTGTTCACAGGGATGTTTTGGACTATAACAACTTAAGTCCAATTGTGATCTGAAAATCAATATTGTTTCAGATCTTAATAATGGCTACTGGTAATATGTATTCCGTTTGGTTAAAATCAATTGAAGGATGTTGAATCTAGTGTCCACAAGATTGTTTTACTATGAAAATTATTAAGTCCCACTACAATCTTGACCTTCGATCAATGAACTCAAAAACAAATGATCGAGATCTTCATCAGAACTAGCAAAGTACAAACTTTTGTTAAAATCTATTAAAAGACGCTGTATCTAGTGTCTACAAAGATGTTGCGGAATGAACATTTTTAAGTTCAACTGTGACCTTGACCTTTGACCTTGAAAATCGATTGCTTCCGAGTAGTTACAAAGGACTATTCATCATCCAATGTTTCGTCAAAATTCATTGAAAGATGTTGATTCTAAAGTGTCCACAAAGGGATGATATGGACAATATAAACAATTACAAGTATTACTGCGACCTTGACCTCTGACTTTGAAATTCAAAAGCATCCGTGATATTGCTTTTTACTATCATCAAACGAACCATACTGATTCTAGATTCTAAAAAATAAAAGCAAATACAAAAACTGGTCTCTCCAAGGAGCCTGAATCGCTTATATGAAGTTGTTTATTGATTTAATAATTAATCATACATGATCTAGACATGAGCATTTCAAAAAGGACCATAGCTTCATAAATTTGTTGAGATATTTTGAAATGAACAAAAACGCATGGTTTACTTCAATTTCAGTTCCTTTGTATTTGAGAAAATTGTAAATATATGATTTCCCATAAGCATGATAAGGTTTCTATCTAAACTATGACCCCCGCTGGCGGCTATGTTATTCATCTTACCGGAATAATATGAATTTTTTTTGTTAAGGACCTGTCGTACGTCATTACTGTGAAGTTTCAAACATTTAGCCTAACAGTTTCAGAGGAGAAGATTTTAGAAAATCGGCCAATGAGAATCTAAGAATTGCTATAGCGACCCTGTTTTTCATTGGACGAGAACAAAAATAAACAAGTTCGTAAAGAACCTTCAATTGAACATTCCTACGAAGTTTCGTTTAAATCCGTCCAGTGGTTTCAAAGAAGAAGATGAAAATGTGAAAAGATTACGACGGACGCAACTTGATGGTCAGGTGAGCTTAAAATGTAGCATAAGGACATGAAAGATAGACTGCGCCAAGTGCAAAGTAAATCCCTTCAGTAGTTTTTGAGAATATTTCGGAATATTAACAACCGGCGACATATGATGGAAAGCAAAAGCACAAATGGTCTTCGGCTAGGTATACTAAGCTAAAAATAAATATCATGAAATCTCCTTCAATATCTTTATTTGGTCAACAAAACTGACAAAATAATATAAAGCTGAAAAAAGGGGGCCCGTATGCATAAAACATCTTAAGGTTATATTTGTTCGTAAAGGACAGTTTTTCTTCTAAAGCAATGGACATCTACTAGTACTCTAAATGGAAATCTTAACTTAAGTAGTTTTATGAATACAGGCTCAAACCATTCTCAGTAATGCATCATACTCAGTACATTTTATATATTAAACTAAAAAGCAAACTTACTCATGTCTTACTTAATAATATTTGCATTAAAAAGTTACATTCAGTGCATATGATATAAGTTATACTAAAGAAAATAGCTAAAAACTGTATGATCTTATTTAAATTGGACCTACTAATTGCTCCTCTCAGTCACTGTATAAATATATTATATATGTATAAAAGGCCTACATACTGTGACTGCAAGAAACAATAAGTGGGTCTAAATTTGAAAAAAATGAAAACTAAATTTCGACAGGGATACCTCTGACTCAGAAAAAAAGTTTAAATCACGCTGTATAAAAGTGTACAAGAGTTAAAATAATGCTGGAAAGGTTATTTATTGGTTACATGCCTAAAATTACCCCAGTTGCGGACAACTACTCTGATACTTTAGAAAAACCTCCTATAGCTTTTTTTTTAAAGGCAAAAACGGGAGATATCTCCCAAGACAAGACATTAGAGCAATGTAATTAATATTCTGACCAATACTTTGATAGCTTTACTGCTTTACAAATACTGAGTCTAACCTCATGTTCTATTTTAAGCCATTTGAACATTGTTAGTAAACCCTTTAGATTATGTTTACCTAGTTAAAATCAGGACCCTTTTAATTTTTACAGGGTCAAAGAATTTAATATGTTTATGATGGATAGTTGACTCATATTGATGACACTTTACGACTGGTGACCTAAAAATGCAAGAGCTAGGATTAACTTCAAATAACCTATTTTAATGCCATTTGAACCATGCATGTTTATTATGTTGAGACAAGTATACACTCTACATTTATAATCTTTAGTTAAACATATCTAGATTCTGTCAGGCCAGTCACTCAAAGAATGATGCAGTGATCTAACATTGATATAAGCATGGTTAAACAATGTGCATTTAGTCCCTGACAAATTTACATTTTGTTGATTCTTCTTTGAATCATTACATGAAATCATACAATACAAACTTTAAACAATGTGCATTTAGTCTCTGACAAATTTACATGTCATTTTGTTGATTCTTCTTTGAATCATTACATGAAATCATACAATACAAACTTTAAACAATGTGCATTTAGTCCCTGACAAATTTACATTTTGATGATTCTTCTTTGAATCATTACATGAAATCACACATTACCAACTTATTGAATGTAAGTGATAAAGGCAAAAGAAAGGAATTTCCAAACTTCAACAAAGAAGTGACTAAACATAATCCATCTCCCACATGTTTGTTTTAAATATGTTCATAAAGTCTTCTCTGAGGTCAGCAACAGACTCATAACAAGATGGCAGTTGTAGCATATTTCCCACAAGTCTGAGCTGTGGGTCTACTCTCAAAACCTGAAAGCATACTAAAATGCTACATTTAATTGGTAACACATGAGGTTAGATCCAGTACAAAACGCATAAAATTTTGAAGTCCTTTCTCGTCTAACTTTTTATAAACTTTTAAAGATAACCAGCCACAATCTGTTCTTTGAGTTCAAGAACATCAGGAAACTTTAGAAGTTTCAACACTTTTGCAACTGTTGGGTTCTTGTCTTCATAAACTCTTGAACTCTTAGCTGGACTGTTTGTGGAGTTAATGATGAAGTCTTTGAAGGTGATTCATTTGATGGATCAGAAGATAAGTTAGCGACTTTGCCTGCAACTGCAGTTGAAACGTGTTTATTTACTTGTAGTAATTTGTGAACAGGTAAACTATCATCAGATTGAGATTCAATTTCAGAACAGCCAACAGCAGTTGTTGGTAACTTCTTGCTGTATATGTAAAATCGTAGAAGTTTTGATCCTGTCAAAGTATATAGGTCTCCAATTGTGCAATCATTGTACATTCTGTCTCCCATAAAATTTCTGACTTCAAATTGAAAATCTGTTACGTTTCCTCTTTTCGATTTGCCATTCAGGAAAAATACCTTCTTCCCATGTTGCAGGATATCATCTTGCATCCAGGTCTTCGGTGCATTGATGTATCTAACGCATCCACCATTTATTGTCCTGACTTGACGATATTCACTACTTCTGTAATCGTAATCAAACCACCCAATTCCAATCTTCCTCTCTTGCTTTTTGGCATTGTCATTTCCTTTGAGCTTTCAATAAAGAATGAAGAACGAGTGTACAAAAACAAAGAAATTAAACAACTAAACACTCTTTATTCAATGTGTACTTTTTAGCTCATTTTTTTTCAATTGCTAAATATGACATTGTGATAAATAGATTATTATTCACTGTAAATTATTCCTGTACATGCACACAGTTGCTAACAATACTCAGTTGCTTACCCGTGCTACACTACAAAGGTATTGTACTCCAGATAGTGGAGGAAAGAATAAAGAAGAAGACGAATATGGCATTTTCCATATCGACCGTATTATCAGCCCTTGACCCATATCTAGACCTTGGGTTAAAGCCCTTGGTCCGATATGAGAGTCTTTGACTATTAATTGGGCCGATATGGAAAATGCCATGTAATAATCTTTAATAATACCATTTTCAAAATATATGCAATTAACTGCAAATATGGTCAATTTGAAGTTTACGGGGATAAACCTCAAATAAGGGATTGTCTTACGACTTGCAGTACAATGGAGACTTTAGCAGATCTTCTAATTCGGTAGAAGGAATGTTGACTCCTTTTGTCTCTATATGGCCTGGGACTATTATACTAACGGGACTGAAAACCGTTACACCAATCAGTGTAATAGTATCTACATCACAGCCGTAAGAACGAGACTTTCAAATTACCTGTGCTATTTATCGATACATGATACGTCATATTGTTTTGACAGTGACATCATGCCTTGATCTTATAATTTCGGTAATTTGTTTTTCTATTTTATAGTTATTATAAATGATTATTCTTAATATAAACATGATTACTTTAATGATAAAAGATATCCCCGATCTATGACAGTTGTTATAAATCACCAAATTCCGCCTTAATTGTAAAAAATAACATATAAACATTGAACTTTTCAGGATCAAAATAGCGTGGGAACGATGTGGAAAAAAGTATATGATTCATAAAATGTCTTATAACTTTTGATTGAAAAGAGATATAAGCAAGTTCGGTTTGTTGTAAAGTCATATTTATAGGTGATATTTTGGATTTGCCTTTTTTTTTAGTATAATAGTCCCAGATATGGCCAAATAGGCTGTCCACATCTCCAAGGTTTTTTTTTAGCAACGGCAGCCATGTTTTTCGGAAAATGGCTATGTGCGACACAATTTTTTAAGAAAATATACCCTAAAGAGGATTGTGGCAATGTTTCGTCTAAATCCCTTTAGAGACTTCATACTTTTGTGAACTTAACAGATAAAGAAAATGGACACCATTGAGTGATAACAATAGCTTACAAGCACCTTCGGTCCAAGTGAGCTCACAAGAGAAAGTTATGGTGGGGACACAAATTGGTTTAAATTCATATGCATATTACAAAAGTATATGCATTCTTGTATGCGACACACTTTCTCATGTTGGTTAACAATCATGTAGAGCAGACACAATTTGGACGGCCGGACAATCTGATTACTTTAGGGCTCCCGTTGATAGTCAGCGTGGCCTTAATTAACAGTGTGACATGTGGATGACAAATAGACAGACATTTGT
This sequence comes from Mytilus edulis, assembly GCF_963676685.1. NCBI lineage: Eukaryota > Metazoa > Mollusca > Bivalvia > Mytilida > Mytilidae > Mytilus > Mytilus edulis. The sequence goes on along the minus strand of NW_027267421.1, from coordinate 3,804 downwards.
ATACCATAAAAACTTGCAGCAAAATAATTTAAAGAGCTTATAAACATGATTAAAACTGTGAAAGTAAGTACCCCCAATTATAATGTAGTATTGTGTATTAAAATGTGAATATACATGTAATAATGATAATGTACCTTCTCTTCCCCAAGTTTTTGTATTAATTCATCTGATGCATTTCGATTTCTTAAAAATTCAATCACTCCACAGTAGTAATCCATTTCTTTCTGTAAAACAAAGACAAATATCAATATGATAATCACAAATCAAGAGTAATAACAAAATTACCGAACTGATGAGCAAAAATCCAGGGCAGTAGTGAATTAATAAAAACAATAAAATTTTAAAAAAATCGATAAATAACGCTTATCGGGGGCAATAACTCTTCCACGGAGGAAAACACATACCTTGGAATTCAATTAAATAATATCAAATCAGGCCGTTTTGCAAAAATATGGAAATTCGCCAACAAATGGGAGAAAAGATGTTCCCCATTTTGAGAAACAGATAATCGTATGGAAAACTTTACTTTCGTTTTTAGGGTTATGACTGATTAAGTTATACCCAATCAGGCCTGACTTAAACATGCTTACTTCGGACTTTTTCATATTAACGCCGGGTATCCTGGCACACGGAACCGCAATATCCATAGCACAGAGTTCAAATTCTGTAGGTCAGTAGTGAGAATGTGGATCTAGGGAGTCCTCTGCTTTTAGAGATTGACGGAACGGATGACACATAGAACATGGACATGTCACAATGAATGCACACTAACTGTCTGTGTATTAAATCTGGACAGAAAGGACCGTAGGCAAGTAAAACTCTGTTGAGTCAGAAAATTTCAGTGCGTGAAATTTTATTTATTTATTGCACACATCGAAACAAAGCATTTTTTTTCCCAAGATACAGGAATTTACGGTTAATCCAGCTATTTTGGATAAGGGCAGAACTGTTGCATGGACCATTTGATTTTCAGGGGTGGGGGATGGTATAAAAGAGAAGATGTGGTATGATTGCCAGACATTAACAATTATAGGTCACCGTACGGCGAAAAAAAATGAACGAAAATCAAATGTGTAACACATAAACAAACGACAACCACTGAATTACAGGCTCCTGACTTGGAACAGGCACATACATAAATAATGTGGCGGGGTTAAACATGTTAGCGGGATCCCAACCCTCCCTAACCTGGGACAGTGGTATAACAGTACAACATAAGAACGAACTATAAAAATCAGTTGAAAAAGGGTTGTCTTTTCATGTGGACCCTGCATTTTTTTTTCCGGCAAATTTAGGGCCAGGATAATTCTATCTAAGAAAACCCAGATGCCCTCCCCTCCCCCTCTGAAAAATCAAATGGTCTGTACCTTGGACTCCCACTTTTCTCTTTCAGCATGTTGAGATCAATTTATTCCACCCCTCCTGGACAAATAATTTTTCCCTCAAATTTCAGGATATTATAAATATTCAGGGCCCCCTGAAGTTAAAATGGTCGGTCCTTTAGGATATTTGAACTTGAATCCGGGTGTGTTTGTTCTAATACACGTTGCCATAGGACCTGTTCACTCTACTTCTTTTTTGTCCTATGTCCGTTCACTCTGATTTTTCATACATGTTTCATATATTTTATTGTTTGTTGGAAATTTCACCAACTTTTTATCTTGTTTTTGCTGTATATTTTCTATCATTGAATTTATCTGTAAGTTATATAATCACTATGATACAATTTTATTGTATTGTCTAAATTTATTTACATGTATATACATTTGTGTGCTTTGTGATTTTTTTTTCCCTTCATAAATTTGTTTTACTGTATTGAGACTTTAAATCAAGGTGTGTCGTGACTTATCGTATTCTGTATTTAATCACATTTATACATTTTATACAACTCGGAGAGAACAGACACCATGTAGTTCCTCTTCATATATACATCATGGTTTAACATTACTAATTTTTGGGGTACTTTATAGCTGGCTGTTCCGTGTAAGCCAAGGCTCCGTGTTGAAGGCCGTACCTTGACCTATAATGGTGTAACAGTACAAGTTCAACATAAGACATGTTTGTTTACTGTAAAAATTGACTAATTGACGAATTTGTCAATTGCTTCACTCACATATTGCCATACAGATTTCTTACTCGTATCATATATTCCTATGTGAATGCACCTATAATTAAAAAAAAAAATTCTAATGTTTTGTGTGTCCCCTTACGGCTTCCGTACATAGTTTTGGATTTATTTCATTTTAGGCTGAAAAATACAGGCAAAGTTTATATGTTTATGAAGTGTCCTATATTTTGACTTTAGTGGAACCTTAAGACTTTAATAGATAAAAAGTTTAAAAATTCATATAGTGAAAATGCACCGCATATACAATACTAATGAATCACTCTACAGTGAAAATTAAAGTATAATAGTATCATTATTCGACAGTAAACATGACTAGCATCATGTGGAATTTAGTTCAATATGAAGAAACTATTGGCATATACAGTGAAAATGATATTTTAGGATCATCACAGCCACTTCACATACACTGGTCTTATAATTTTTTATGTGTATTGTATACATATATATATATAAATATAAAATATCATTAAGTCAAAAACAAAATGAAACATTTAAGAAATTGATTGATTGTTGGTTGCTTTACGCCGCATGAGCACTAATAAATTGAACTACTCTCAGAGTCTTGAATTAAGTTGATCAAATTTAGTGTAATTGTTCGTTCAGATTCAGTGTCCTCGTACGCTCAGTTTCAGTTTCCGCGTGAGCTCAGTGTCCGTGTCCTCTCCAGCTCAGTTTAAATTCAGTGTCCTCGTAAGCTCAGTTTCAATGTCTATATAAGCTTCAGTGTCCGCGAAAGCTGATTTTTATTGTCATTGTCCGTTCAGTTTCAGTATCCTTGTCCTTGTCAGCTCAGTTTCGTTGTTGAAGTACATTACGCATGAACTTGTCATTAGTTTATTCAACATAATATTTTTTATGCATACCGAATTTTTTGCTGGTCTGGTACGTTTTTCTATGGGATTCAAAAAGTTTATGTTTCTAATACTGAATAAATTATTAATGGGACATTGAATATTGTCTATACAAATGAATTCAAATTAAGAACAAGTGTAAATGCCAATGTGTTGTAAACATCTGATTTTTTTCTTCAATAAACGACTACAAGTTTATTAAAGGGTAGACACGTTGACTTTCAGGTGTGGCATGATATTGTGTCGTCTGCCAACACATTTAAAAAGGTCTAGAGCTTTCAGTGCACAGACACGAACGTCATTACCAATTTTAATGTATAACACAAATATTTCATGTAACATATGTTTATGCAAACTTGTATTCGACTAGATGATATCAAGAAATTATTAAATTGCATAATCTTAACTATGAGTAGTTTTCTTATTTATTTAAAAAGAAAAAGCAACAAAAGCCAGCTTATACACTTTCATATCATTTTTGTACATCTGAATTTCTCAGTAATACATGCTTGATGTGAGTTTGATCTGTGGTTTATACATCTTAAGAGAACCACCAACAACGCATATTTATAAGATCAGACATCTAGAAGATAACATAATTATTAATGTCATCTTCAACAATAGACGTACACCATTTTATCTCAGTGTTATCTGTTGCTCGCGCACTCTTCTTTTTTCTCTCACTTTTCTACACAAGCATTTTCTTCATTTTGTTTTGCACAATACTCGTTTTCATCTGGTCTTGGGTAAAGATATTTATTTTTAGTTCTTACTAGGTGAGGGTACTATTTTCAAAACGTTATGGAGCCGGTTTCACAAAGAAAC